>NC_142313.1:42101230-42254087 GCF_054855325.1 Carica papaya | reverse complement strand
GTGTGCATATTTTACTGTTTTATTGATTATTGGTTAAATGACTGAAATACCGATACTGTATGTTGTCTGTTTGGCATGAATTACTGTTTTGCTTATCTAAATGCGAATTGATGATGCTGATTGAGGTAAAGAAGAATGGAAGATTGTATAAATTGATAATTGTGTAATGGGGTCAGCCTGACTAGATATCCTGGGAGATGGTGGACGGACCGGGTCCGTATGGGACCCTACCGGGATTGTGGTCTCTCATACCGGATGGGGTATGGAGATCTTATGTGTTTTGGCGCCCATACCGGACGGGGTATGGGGACGGCCCGTTTCACCCTCATACCGGACGGGGTATTGAGGTTTACAGTTTTGGCGCCCATATCGGACGGGGTATGGGGACGGCCCTGGAATCTGATTACAAGTATTAAGGGTAACGGGTAGCGGGACCCCTATGGATCCCCATGGATACTAGTAGGCTGGTGAATGAGGAAAAGTAATTGTGAAATGATTGAATTGCAAAGGCGTGATAAGTATTATGTTACACAGTTTATATGATTTCATGATAATGATAATATTATTGCTTTCGTATATTGTTTTATGAATTTCACCGAGGTAAGTGAATGGTAAAAGGTTTTATTACTGATAAATGAGTTTATTGTAAATTATGCTCCATTGGTCTTTTTGTATTTTCTACCCACCTTTATCTCCGTGAAGGTGAGATATCGTGATGTTCTTACTGGGCTAGTGTAGCTCATTCCTTATTTAATCATTTCAGATCAGGATGACATTGTTCCCGAGCCCGTTCCGCAAGAAGACGACGAAGGGGACGCCTAAAGACTCCAAAGTCATATTCATAGTTTACTTTCGAATTTCTCTTTTAGTTAGTTTGATCTTTTATATTTTGAGCACGTTTTTGGTTTTAGTGTAAGGGATGTTAATCGAATTTTGACTTCGCTTCCGCATTTGATATTTTTAATATACATTCCATTTTAAATTTCCGGGGCCGTTACAATACCACAAAGGATTAATAATCTAACTAGGTAGAAAGTCAAATTTTAATGTAAATTCTTTATTGTATTATATTATTTTAAGAAACAACATCCAAATTAAGTGGAGAATTGCAAATTTAGAACAAAGTATTTGAAATAAAAAATTTGAAAATAAATTTTTTTAAGTTATCTTTATTAACAATATTTAGTAAACATATTAAATAATATACATATATATATGTATATGATATTTGAAATATTTTAAGTTACTTGTAGATGTCTCAAACTTAAAAGAAAATAAATTCATAAATTTAATACGGAAGCGATTAATAAAATTAGTGTTTACATTCATTACATAATAATTTTAAATGGCCAATAAGATTACGGAAATGTTCATTCTAAAAGACAAATAGAAATTAAAGAAATGAAATGAAAAATGAGTAATTAAACATCGTAGGACAACATTCACTAGCACTTGAAGGAAGTCTGGATATTGAATTACTCACACTCCTCTTTCCGATCGGGATCTGGATCTTGATTCTATTAATCTGAAATAGTTAATGAAAATGTGGGATACATTAACTCAATAAAAATATCACACTAATAACATATATAAAAAACTAAAGGTTGGTAAAAATCATAAAACAACTAATTGAACATTTAATTTGAGTAAATTCTTTTAATATAAAGAAGACTATTTATTTCGTATTTACTGTAATGAGTTTTTCAAAAACAATATATGAAGACTCCTATTCGTATCACTTTTTATTTTCATGCGTAAGAGAATAAAAGACAATAATTTTTTTTTTTATCTGCTTACTCGTACCCTTGGGGGTCCATAGGTATATTCTCTTACTCATAAACCCAATATTCAATTTTAACAATTAACTTGTTGTCCTTATACCTTGTCCAGTAATGGGCGCCAAACATTCCATCACCTTGATACCCCGTTTAGTATGAGAGTGAACCATATCTTCTAAACTTTTTTGGTAAGGGGCTTTTTAACTCTATTCGACTAAGATAACGTTTAAGGTAGGGTTCTCTATGTACCGAGCTCATCTGCCCTTTCCCTAGGTGACCAGCAGGCCGTTTATTTACAGATCTTCATCAGTAAACAACTAATAAACTCATACTAATATCTCATATCACATTCACAGGTCAACTAAATTACATTCATGCTGACAGTATATAAATAAAATAATCAGATAAGTTGATAAGACTATTAAACTATAAATTAAGAACATGTGTTATACGTAAATTAAGCAAGTAGGACAATATAGAAAAATAAATAGGAATTTAGACAAGTGTGAACTAATCGGTTACGGCTCTATTAGTAACTTGTAATTATTCTTAAGATTTTTTAATTTTTCATAAAAATACAAAATTATACATCGTTAAGCCTCAATTTACCGTAACGAAGAATATAGTGAGGGATCCTTACCCAGATCAGTGTTTTGAGATGTTGAACTGTCTACTACGTCTCCTAACGGGTATCGGGCTCCCTGAATTTTTTCTGTAGAATTCAAAACACTTGTTACATGCCTAAAAATACTCCAAAAATTCAAAATCGGTGTCCAAAACTCATTTCGGCCAATTTTAAAGTTCTGGCATGGCGACGTTGCTGTGCTCCGGCTCTAGTTTCGCCGTGCTTCGGCACGTGTTCCGTCGTGCACCGGCACCGATTCCACTGTCCACGGCGGTGATTTGCCTCGACTTGGTTAGTTTTGGTCGGTTTTAGTCGTTTTGGTCGTATTCCTAGAAAAAAAACATATTAGGGGCCTCGGTTGGCTAGAAAATCACAAAAAAATAGAACCTACTGGCCGGGGGGACCTCGGGGTGCGGTGGCTTTATCGGTCCTCCTTCGCGGCTAAGGTTCTTTCTTCGACTACGCTACACAAAAAAAGATGGTGAACACAGTGATTGAAAAATCACGTGAAATGGGAATCGAGAAGGGGATTATCATAGAGATTTTGGAGTTTTAACCGCGACGGCTTCACCAGACTTTGCTCGCGATTTTTGGCTCACCCACGGTTTCTCTTACTCCGATTTGACAACAGGACAACTCGAAATCGAATTTCGAGCGAGTATGAAATTTTTTTACTTTTTTGGCGGTCAGCGATGGCTCTGGCACGGTGACAGTCGTCGGTGGGTTCGGCATGACTGTAGTGACTGGAAAAAAAAAGGGGGGAAACAACACTGTTTTGAAGAGAAAAAAACGATATCGTTTTGAAGAGGGGAAAACAACGTCGTTTTGAAGAGGAAAAAACGATGTCGTTTTGAAAAGGGAGAAAATGATATCGTTTTGAGGAAGCTGGGGGAATATAAATAGGGGACGGAGAAGGAAAGAAAAAGAGAAGAGGAAAAAAAGAAAAAGAGAAAAACAGAGAAGAAAGAGAGCGGAAAAGAGAGAGAAGAGAGGAAGAATGGTTCCAGAAAGAGAGAGAAGGGAATCAGAGCAGAGAGGAGCGAGACGGGAGAGAGAAGGAGACCACGGACGGTGATAGCGCGATCGACAGGAGGAAGGAAGATGGAAATGGGAAGTATGGTAAAGATTCAATTTCATGTGTGGATTTAAGATTGGAATGCTGATGAGAGATTTGGTTTGGTTAGAGGTGTAGTATTTATTTTTGAGTGCATATGGAGGTGGCAGTGTACGAAGGGGGCCGTATAGGGAGTGAGTGTGCGGTGTGAGTGAGTTATGTGGGAGGAAGTAGGTCCGCTTGAGCGCCACGGGAGGAGAGAGAAGGAGGATGGCGATGTGAGTGACGTCTGAGAGTGTAATGACTAGAAACAAAAAGAAAAGAAAAATATATATATATATTTATAATAGGTAGGAAACGACGCCGTTTTAAAGAGGGAAAATACAATGTCGTTTTGAAAGGGAAAAAAATGACGTCGTTTTGGGTAGGCTAGTAGGGTAGAAAGGGAGGTCGGGAAAGGGAGAAGAGAAAGGAAAAGAAAAAAAGAGAGAAAAGGAGATAAAGAAGAGAGTGTAGAAGAAGAAGGGAAGGAAAGTTCCAGAAGGAGAGAGGAGAGGGTCGGAGCGGAGGGGAGCGAGAAGGAAGAGGGAAGGAGGCCGTGGATGGACGACGCGACCGGTAGAAAGAAGGAAGATGGAAACGGGATGTACGGTGGAAATTTGAGTTGTTTTGGTGTGGTGTATGTATTGTGAATTTTAGTTGCAGGTTGCGGAGTCTGTAATGGCGCGACGGAGTCGAGCGGCGAAGGTAGGCGGTAAAGTGTGGGGTTATTCCGCACGTTCGCGGAGGAGATCGGGGGGAGAAACAAAAGTATGGCGATGTTTGGGGGCGTACGGGGAGCCGTGGGGGAAAAATGGAGGTGGTGCGGGTAGAACAGAGTGAGGAAGAGGGAGAGGGCAATCTAGGGAGTGCGGGTGGGAGAGAAACCCGAGATGACAGAAAGAGGTGTGTGTGTGGGTGGAGGCGTGGAGGGTGTCGCGAATAGGAGGCGACGTATTCCCGAGTGCACGGTGGTAAGGGCGTGTGTATGGAGTGAGACGGTGCAAGCCAAGAGGTTTAACCACCCTAGGTAGGCAAAAGTGTAGAGGAAATGGGAGGAGGCAGAAGGATAGGGGAAGTGGTACGTAAGGGGCGGTAGGAGAGGGAAGAGGACTGGATGGTACGGTAGAGGGGACTAGGTATAGGAATCAGGAGTTGATGGGGTTCGGATGAGAGAAGAGAGGTAATATAACAGTAGGGGTTAGTAAGTTAGAGAGGGGGGGGGGGGGGCGAATAGTGTAGAGCACTTGGGATTAGCATGATGTAAGGGTAGATGGTAGCATGCGGTTTAGGATGGGAGATTTGGAGCACGTTGGTGGGGTGTAGGGTGAGCCGCCGATGTTGGTGGCGTGAGGAGGTGATACGTGTGTGTGTGTGGCCTAACAAGGTCGAGAGGTGGAGGAGAGTATATGAGTCACCGGTGTTGGTGACGGGAGGTGATAATGCTTGTGTGTGTGCATGGCCCAACGAGGTCGAGAGTTGGAGGAGTAAGTATGAGTCGCCGATGTTGATGACGCGAGATGATGGTACTTGTGTGTGTGCGTGGACTATTTAGGTCGAGAGGTGGAGGAGTGGATATGAATCGCTGATATTGGTGACGTAGAATGAAGGTGCTGGTGTGTGTGCGTGGCCTCTTTAGGTCGAGAGGTGGAGGAGTGGATGTGAGTCACCGATATTGGTGACATGGAATGAAGATGCTTGTGTGTGTGTGTGGCCTCATGAGGTGGGGCGATAGAGGGGAGAGTATGAGTCACCGATGTTGGTGACGTGAGTTAATGGATGGTTGTTGTGTGTGTGCGGTTGCTTGGCCGTACTGTTTCCTTGGGGTAGGACCTTGATGATTAGTGTAGGGAGGGGGGTTATGAGTTGTTTTGGGTTGG
Organism: Carica papaya; assembly: GCF_054855325.1. Classification (NCBI taxonomy): domain Eukaryota; kingdom Viridiplantae; phylum Streptophyta; class Magnoliopsida; order Brassicales; family Caricaceae; genus Carica; species Carica papaya. The sequence continues at coordinate 42,248,711 of NC_142313.1, read as the reverse complement.
GTAGGATAACTGCATGTAGACATTTCTGAAAATTCTTGTCACTGCACACTGTACCTACAACTTGATTTTTATCGTATTGAGTTATGTGAACTCACTTCTCATCATTCACAGGTGGAATAAGAACGGAGTCGGGATCCGAGCGGTTGGTAACGGAGCCCCGTCGGTAGTGCCATAGGCCACAAGTTTTGTTTGTGACTTAAAGTAGTTTGAAAAAGGTGTCTTAGTTTGGGTACTGAACTTCTGAAAATGTTTGATAATGTGTTACTATGTGATGTAGAGGTGGAGATGTATGTACAATTGATTTGGAGTAATGAATGTGGACAAGTTTCTCTTATGCATGGTTGGAATGATATGGGGTTTGTGTGTTGAGTCGTATGAGTGCTTTATCTTATACCATTAGAAGGAAAAAAAAAACAGTGTGTTACAGAGAGAGAGGTAGGGATGCGGAGTGAATGAAGGCCGAGAGAGAGAAGGATTTGTGGTGTGAGTGAGGTGTGTGTGAGAGAGCCGGTCTGTGTGAGCATCGCAGGAGGAGAGAGAAGGAGGATGCCAGTGGGAGTGAGGTCCAAGAGAGAGGTAGGGATGCGGAGTGAGTGAAGGCCGGGAGATAGAAGGATTTGCGGTGTGAGTGAGGTCTATGAGGGAGTGGAGTGTGACTGTTAGGGGCCTTGCGAGAGAGAGTAGGTTCGGGGAGCACCGAGGGATGAGAGAGAAGGAGTAGGTGGAGTGAGTGAAGTCGATAATGTAGTGGGTGTGCAGTATGAGTGAGGTTCGTGAGGGAGAGGAGTGTGATTGTTGGGGCTTTGTAAGAGAGTAGGACCGGGTGAGCACCAAGGGGGAGAGAGAGAAGGAGTAGGCAGTGTGAGTGAAGTCTGTGACGAAGAGGGAATGCAGTGTGAGTGAGGTCTGTGAGGGGGAGGAGTGTGGTTGTTAAGATTTGTGAGAGAAAGCAGATTTGTGTGGGCATGCCCGTAGGAGACCACGAAAGGAGAGAGAATGAGGAACGCGGTATGAGTGAGAACCCTTAGAGTGTGCCGTAGGAAGAGGGAGAACGAGGAGTAGTGGGAGGTTGGGATTAGTGCAAGCAGAAGAAAGGAAAACAGGGTTGGGAGTAGAGGTATGCTGGGAAATTAGAGAGTAGGAAAGGGAGATCTATGGAGCATGCATGGTGGGAATTACATATAGCTTGTCGTGCCTTAGTGGTCGGCAAGGGGAATTTGCGGTTGTGTGCATGTTAAATATTACTGGATACACTATAGGGGGAACGCCGACATTAGTGGTTATGAGTAGAGAGAGTAGGTTGGCCACCGATAGTGGTGTTAGTCGAGAGATCACGACGGACAGGAGGCTAGGTCGTCGATATTGGTGACGGGAGAGAATGATAACTGTGTGTGTGTTTGTGGCCCATTAGAGGTCGAGAGGTGGCTAATGGTCACCGATGTTGGTGACGGGAGAGAATGATAATTGTGAGTGTGTGTGGCCCATTAGAGGTCGAGAGGTAGCTAATGGTCGCCGATGTTGGTGACGGGAGAGAATGATAACTGTGTGTGTGTGTGGCCCATTAGAGATCGATAGGTGGCTAATTGTCGCCGATGTTGGTGACGGGAGAGAATGATCATTGTGTGTGTGTGTGTGTCCCATTAGATTTCGAGAGGTGGCTAATGGTCGCCGATGTTGGTGACGGGAGAGAATGATAATTGTGTGTGTGTGTGTGGCCCGTTAAGGGTCGGTAGGTGGATGATGGTCGCCGATGTTGGTGACGAGAGTGAATGATAATGGTGTGCGTGCGTGGCCTGGTAGGGGTCGAGAGGCGGATGGTGGTCGCCGATTCTGGTAGCGAGTGACAATGTTGGTACGCTTAAGGTGGCGTTGGGGGACGGTCACCCTTGATAGGTATGATCATTGAGATACCGGGGTGAGATTTAGCCCTTAGTAGTCTCATGGTGATAGTAAGGTGGGGTTTGGGTTAAGTAATAAAATATTGGTGGGAGTATGAGGTTTTATATTGTTGCATCCCATACCTGTAACTTTATTCTTACCGTACTAAGTTATATGGACTCACTATTTATTCTTTACAGATGATGTAGGAACAGAATCCGGATCGAAGTTACTGGTGTCCGAACCTAGTGTATAGAGCGACAGGATAAAGATTTTCCTTTCTTTTAACAGAATTGAGTGTGTAAAAGTTGATAGTAATGTAGATAGTGAGTACGGTTATATTGTATGTGATATCTCGTGCATTATTGTAGGTTTATCTTGACCTTGAATATGAGATCGTGATAGTGTTTCTATGTGCATGACTGATTTGCTTATGAAATTGGTTGTTTTAATTACGCCATTAGAAGTGAAAAGAGAAAAAAGGAAAAGAAAAAAAACGAGGCGTTACAACTGCGGCGGTCGGCAGTCGGCCTCCTTATTCGGCGTCTAGTTCTTCTTCTCCAGCAGGGGCTGGCGGCTATAGTTTAGGTTCTCATGTGATATAAAGTATTTACAACCATCTCGTATTGATTTGTACCATCCATCGCGATCGATCTCATCCGTCCGATCGCGCCTAAGGAAGAAATGAATCTTTACCGTTCATCAGATTAATCTCAACCGTCCAATCGTGCCTAAGGGAGAAATGGATCCGGGTCATCCACGCGCGGGGGATCGATCCTGGGTCGTCCGATTGCGAGATATGCAAATCGCTAGCGTGGTCTCTTGCGTGGCACCAATGTCAGGACGCCTTGCCAAGCGGCGCACTTCGGTTCGTCAAGGCTGCTGGCTGGGCAGTCTTACGTGACCAAACTTTTTCTATTTATATTTTGACATTTTTTTTAAATCTTTCTTTCAAAAATAGCCATAAAACTTAAATTTTCACATTTTTTTTCAAAATTATTTTCAATTTCGTTTGTAATTTATTTTTTCTCAAAATTTTATTTAAATAAAAATAAAATAAAATAAGAAATTATTTTAAATTAATAATTAAAGAATAAAGACTTTATCTTGGATCGTTTTTCGAGCTCAAGTGTTACATTACTACTTATTGTGGGTTAGGTCAACCATAAATTAATAAAATTCAAGTTTGACCTAACTTTTCCCACACTTAATTTTTAAAAGCATGAATCCATAAAATAACTATATGCTTTTACTAATTTATTAACTTGTGAAAATTTATTTAAAAGAGATAAAACTTATTATTATGCATTAAAAACTAAAATATTAAATAATTTGGTGAATTTACATATAATATTCAATTATAAAATAAATATTATTTTTAAAGATGACCCAATAATTAAAAGATATTTGATTTATTTGTAACTCGAGCTTAAATAAGATGAGATCGGCAAATGCTTGACCTAACTTTTGTTGGTCCCTCGAGTTGTACGCTTAACTAACGTAAAGCCTAACAAGTATAATATTTGAATTGGATTCATTCTATGAGTTTTCATTTATGCTTGAATAGGATTATACGTGACAAGTGCTTGACCCATATTGAATTAATCCCACGAGTTCTAATCCAAGCTTAAATAAGGATAAACTTAAAACGTGTTATATCCATATTATTTTGATATTACATATATTAATATAGATTTGATGAAGTAAGATTGATGACTAGAATAGTCTTATGTGCTTAATGTCTGCTATAAATTATGGTAACAAGATTTTACAATAAGAGAAAACACTCTGACACGGGAAAAAAAAATGCAAACTTAAGATTTGGGGGTAACAGCTTGAATAACGAGGATTAACGTCTAAGTTTTTAATTTTTAAACTTTAAGATCAAGTTATGTGATTAGTTATTATAATCAAAAATTTGACTAATTCGGTCATTAAATATTTTCTGTTACATGTTATTCGTACGTCACGTGTCACATTATTTTTTTATTGTTTGCATCAATATTATATTAAAAAACTTATAAAATATATAATTAATATAAAGTAAAGCTAATTTCAAAAAACAAATAAAATTTTGTTCTATTCTATAGAATTATAACTAAAACAAATTTTAAATATAAATAATAACAAATTTAGTTATTAATTAACATGAAATTAAATGAAAATACCTTAAAAAAATTATTCAATGCGTCTTTAAATTGGCACCTTTCTTGTTGAACTAGGAGTATTTAAATACATAAACAGACAATAAATAAATATATTAATTAAATCTTAAAAAAAATAATTATAATAATTGCAAATTAATTAATGGCATTAAATAAAAAAGGGGAGCATTAAATCCGAAAATTAAAACCATTGAAAAAGTCTTTAATTAATTAACTAATTAGTTTTTTAAAAATATATTTTGATGACGTCATTAATGCGTCATCGAGAGTAGGTGATTTGATAATTGATTTAATTAATTAAAATTTTAGAGGGTGTTGAAATTAAAATTTATTATTATTATTATTATTATTATATTTTTTATGGTGAGAAAATTAAATGCTCACACCTTCCTTTTCTTAAATGAATAATGACATCTCATTAATGCAGTTCTTAGCAACTTTAACACATATCATTCATGTCATTGATAGTGAAACCTTTGATCTTCCTCTGCATTTATCTTCCTATTCTACACACACACACACACACACATATATATATATATATGTATGAATGTATAAGTATAGATATATCTCTACGCATGATGTATTTAATGCCCCATTTACTACTTACACTTCCTTACGTTTCTCGTTCACTTATATAATATATACATTTATTGTTATAATTAATTCGATTTTTTTTTTTTTTTAATGTGGAGAAAATAAAATCAAACCAAAACAAGGAATAATTTCATCTTATCATCAAAGAACTTAATAACATTGATAAATTCATTGTAATAATATATCTCTAAATAAGTCGTGTCAACGTGAGTTATTAAAGATTTAGCCGTTAATCTTAAAACCTACCCGTTTAACCATATTAGATTGGTTACGCGCTATCTGTACATCGAAGAATGTGATTGTTCTTGTCTACCACTTGCATGGATGATATATGAACAAATGTGTACGTGAAAGAGTTTGTTAAATTGATCCGCAAGGATCATTAAAGTACATACTTATTTGTTAAACTTGTTCGGTCCATCGTGATAGGTACATAAATAGTTTTTAGACTCGAAGCCTACGACAAGTCATCTCATGAATGTTACCCAATACTTTATATTATTAGCTGATGATTGAAAATTGGTCGTGTAAAAGTATTTATTAAGTTTGATATAAAACTCATAGAGATGAGTAATATCATTGAAGGATCTGTTGCTTCAAAATAAGAGAAAATATATTATACGGAATTGAGAGTACTCAATTTAAAAAAAAAAAAATTGTGATCTAAGAGTGAAATTAACTATGAAGGAGACCACGCCCGTCTTATTGTTTGCTTTTAGTCTTACTTTTTATATCGATTATGTTGTTCATAATGTTTTCCAGCACCTATATTTTTTTTTATCAATTTGCATAACATAATATTTGTAGTGAAGTAGATATTTAAATCCAATACGGTAAAATTATTTACCAAAGACTAGCATAATAAAGCTCTTAGAAATCACATTAACATCATTTTGTATTCTTGAAAATCATAATCCTATTTCTTACGAAAGTATGATTTTTTTTATTATAAAAATTGACGATTAAGCTTTTAAAATATCCACAAAGTAGACATGCTAACCTCTATGCCATTCTCCATCCCGACAACATCCCATATGCCTACGAATCATTTATCATCCGAAGTCTACTTTTGTAAGAAATTTTATTTTATTAAGACATCACTTACCACTTTTGAATTGTTTTAGCTCCATTAGTTACTATAAGAGATTAATATTATATATATTTTCATTTAGTCTCATTAGAAATTTGAAAATTATTGTTATTTCAAATTCTCTATGTCACTTTGCATGATTTGGACAACATCGAACAAGTTCCTCAAAGACATTAAGTCATTGTCAATGACAGGTAAGTATAATGCGATACTGAACTACGAATAAATCCTCATGTTATAGGTTGCAGATGTTAGATTCAATAGTAAAAATTTCTAATGTGATTTTTCTATTTAAGTAAAATTTTTCGGTTACTTCCCAAATTTTATATGTTGTTCTATATAATAAAGAATTATCATTAATATTATTTACTATTGAGTTAATTAGTCACGATATAATCAGATTATTTTTAGTTTTCTAAATTTGAAATTTTAGGTTATTAGTATTCGATTGTATGACTTCTCTAATGAGGTATTCTTATCTCTTTAAATAAATATATTGACTGATTGAGATCGTTCAATATAGTTAGTTCTATTTAACTCTAATACTATAAAAAAATAACAATATAATTTTATTGTTATTGAGCTTTTATTAATGATACTTAATTTAAAACAACTTGATATATACATGAGAAGATTAAAGAGAGTTTCACTATAAAATTAAATACAAATCAATCTTATAAAGGAAAAAATCTTCCAGTGATAAAAGTCTACTGTGATTCTATTTTATACGAAGGTCTCCCTGAATATATCAATTTATATAGAAATAAGATTTTCATAAAAACTCGACTCCTACATATAACGAGAGATATAGTTTAATAAATAAGTTCGTATATATTAATATTATTTCTCAGATGAATCGTTTCTTATAAATAAGTTAGTATTTACTTTAATAACTAAAGTTCTTTCCAAATTTCAAAATATAAACATCTAATCACTTGAAAAAGATAATTACATAAATACAAACTCGGTATAATATTGTAAGTTGTACTATTAACATCGTAATTGCCTAAATATGCTTACGTTAATTATATCATAACTTTATAACTAACAAATTTTGACTCAACAGTTATATTTATTATTATTTATATTTAAGATTTAATTTATAATTTAGTGTAAAATTAATATATTACAATGTACTAAAAAAAAAAATAACTCGAATTTTTGAGGGATATTTTAACTCCTCTCTACCTTAGCATACCACTCATGACCATAGTTCGCTCGTGTGGCCTTTTCTCTTCACACGTGTATGATATTAGTTGTATAATATATATATATATATATATATATATATATATATATTTAAAAATTGAAAGCTAAAGAACAAGTCAAAATTCCTTTTCTCAAAATTCACACGCCTACCGAAACTACTTCATTTAAGAGATTCACATAACAATTGGATTTATGGCCATTAATAATAATAATAACATATTAGAGAGGTTTAAAATAGGAGATTATTGTTTAATTACAATGATTATTATAATAGGAAATGTTCAATTAATAATTAATTAATTAATTAAATTAATTAGATACTCATTTAATTTTCTTAACAAAAGAGCCAAAGGTGTCTAGTGGTATTTCCAAGCAATTAATGCAAATGCCTTCTTCAATTCTCTTCCCGCACTCTTCCCCTTACCTTAATTAAATAAGCATACATTAAATGTAACCAATTGGTCAATAAATAAATTAATTAATTAATTAATTAATTAATTAATTAATTAATTAATTAATTAAATCAAACTTATCTAATAATTCAAAATTTTACATTAATTATTAATTATTGCAATTTCTAATAATAATATTTATATACATATATATCTATATATATATATATATATAACGGTCTGTATTAAATCGCTTAAATGTGCCTCACACATGTACATATTGCTCTATTTAATACCATATAACACCACCTGTTTAACCCTCCTCCTCTGTTTCTCTCCCGGAGCTACTCTCTTGACATGGCCGCCGAGGTTAGCTCTCTGGTTCGAGTAGTCAATGGCTACAAGGAGGATCGGACGGTCGGGAATGAATCTAGTGGTGGAAAATCGACGGCGTTGATCACTCGAGACCTGCTCGGCGGTACTGATGGTACCGATGAGTCTTTGAAGGATGAATCTCAGGAACTTGACTTGGACTTGCAGGTTCCAACTGGCTGGGAAAAGCGTCTGGACTTGAAGGTTTGTTTGTTTTCTCTTTACTGTCTTACTGTTTGTTTCCCGAGAAAAAGAATATCAGATCGTTAAAATTTTGTAGTCAATTAACTCCTCCTCCCTTTTTTTTTTTTCTCGCTTGTCAGTTATTGCTTTGACGGATTTAACTAAGACAACATGTCATTTACACTAATTTAAAATTTGATTCAAAATCTGTCTTACGATTGATTGTTCCTCTGGTTGTTGTTGATCCTATTTGAAAATTTGGTTCAAAATCTCTAATACGATAGATTGTTCCTCTGGTTTCTGTTGATCGTCGGTTTGATATGATTTTCTGTTTGGTATGTATTTGGATTTTTTTTTTTTTTTTTTTTTTTTGAGATTTAAGTGCTGTGCTTATTTTTGTATTTGGTGATTGGTGGGAAACTGCGAGAAAATTAAAAGGAAAGAAGAAAATCAGTAAATCGGTTCTTCTACGAGGTTTTCATTTAATTCAATTGCTTATTTCCTTGGTTCCCAAACAGAGTTTGTTAATATCTCTTCGAATTCTTTCAATGAACGAACTGGAAATTTCTTCTTACAGGCGCTAGTTTTCTTATTGAGAAGTATGATTTTAGTGTTTCTATTAAATAATGCCATTATAATTTCTCTGCAACCCTAAATACCATCTCTGTAATTTTTCTTTTTCACTTTCTCCTTGCTGGAAAATTTTCTATGGTGTCTGTTCGCCTTCATTAATTCGTATTTACTACTTTCATGTTGAATTGAATCCCTATGTATTTAATTTTCTGATCACATCACACACGTAAAATTCTACAATTAATTCCATTTTGAATTTTCCTTCACAAAAAATATAGTATTAATTGGATCTATATTTATTGATATTTTGAAGCATTAACGTTTTGTTATATTTATTCCTGATTACAGTCAGGAAAGGTTTACTTGCAAAGATGCAACTCTTCAAATCTTCCATCCACAGAATATCGACACCAAAACCAACCCAATCAAACAGTTCCTCGGCTTCAAGATTTAAATTTCCCGCCATCTCCTCCGGCAAAACCCTTATTAAATCTTTTTGACGACGGTACCTTGGAGCTCAAGTTAGTGTCCTCATCATCTTCATCCTCGTCAACCAATTATCAAAGCGTTTGTACACTTGATAAAGTGAAATCTGCCCTCGAGAGGGCGGAAAAGGAACCAAACAAAAGACGATCACCTCATGGGAAATCATCAATGTCACCGTCGTATTCTTCTTCGTCGTCCTCAATTAGGGAAGCTCAGGAGGATCAGGAGAAGGATGAGAAGTTACTGGCATTACCCGTGGCAGTAGGGTGTCCCGGGTGCTTATCTTATGTGTTGATAACGAAAAACAATCCCAAGTGCCCGAGATGCAATTCCATTGTTCCGTTGCCTGCAACCAAGAAGCCTCGCATTGATCTTAATATGTCCATTTGAGATTTTGGAGGGAATTAACTAGAAAAATATATGACGGTGAAGATGATGATGCGTGTTGATCTTGTAAATGATAGATAAAGTTAGTCTTCGAGAAAAACAGATGTTAGCGAAGGATAAAAATTTTTGTAAATTGAAAAATCCATGTTTAAGTTCAAACAAATTTTTATATCATGTTTTAGGAGCATAGAGACATCAAAACATTCATGAATTTTCTTTCATTCAATATGCTTTCTAATGGTTATAAATTTACCAAATTTTCAATCTCGTTAGATATTTTTTATTTCTTCATTTAAAATTTTTTACTTTTACATGAATCTTAAAAAAATAAGTATCTATTTCGAACAGATATTTATATATTTTAATAATTAAATATTATTTGTAACGTAATCAATATATTAATAAAAAAAAATATAATAATCAACTGAGAAAAGAAAACAGTGTTGATTGACCATCACTTATCATGACATTGATTACTCCATGAGACTTGAATAAGCAACTTGTGTGTTAAGCCACCATTTAAATTGAACTGCATTTACTTGAGACTTTAATGTGGTTTACATAATTCTGCCAATTATAACTCTTTTAATTGCAGGATTAAGTGAGGTTAGATCTAAAATTATAAAATAAGAAATCAAGTTTCTAAAGAAAAAGAAAAAGAAAAAGCAGGAAATATGATTGTTAATTAATATATATATATATATATTCATATATAAATGCAAGATCAATTTCTCAATTAATTCAATTATGCAATTGGGTTTGTGATTTATGTAAATTAGGAATGAAATTTTCTATTTAATTTAATTTAGTTCAATCTGTTCAAATTATATCGAGTTTTTTTTTTTTTTTTAACTAAAATGTAGATTTATATCAAGTTGGATTTGAATTATAGAAAAAGACGAACAAATCGGAATAGATTCGGATTTAACCTTCCAAAATCGTACAAACTCAACTCACAATTTAATGTATTTTTAGTATTAGAAATATAACTAAGTTTATGTAATTAATAAAATATATTACCTTAACGAATATATTTTTAATTTTTATTGAAATAATATAATCATATTTATTATTAATATAATAAAATTAGTAGGACAAATTCGGATTAGATAATCTACAAATCTAATACACAAAAAAAAAAAATTCAAACTCGCCCCCGGGTTCAAAACGGGTTCAAGTTTTTTTTTACATGCTTATCGGGTTCGAATTTGGTAAAATCTACACCGAACCCGCTTTCGTTTATCATCCCTAATGTGAACCCGAATTGGTTTTTTTTTTTTTTTTTATCATTAATTGCTAGTTATAGTTACATGAAAATTGTAGATGATGGAATACTTCAAACATTGTGCATTTATTTTAAGTATAATTATTCTAGCATAACAATAACATTATGGTGTGATTAAATTATTAAATAAATCCTCTTTTTGCTTATTAGTTTATAATTTATTACACAAAACTCAGTAATAAATCTCCCCTTCATTGTCAACCATGGGAAAGGTCTAATAGGTTAGTTGGAAATAGCCAGCTACTTCACAACATTTTCCAACACTATTTTGGAAGTTTTATCCAAGCATTTGATCAATTTAATTTCTATTTTTTTCGGTGTCTAACTATAAAATTATATATAATTTCTATGGGGAATTCGTTACTACATGTTGATATATTTATTACATATGTATTAATTTTATGAACTATATATTGATTAACTTATTTTAAATAATTATATTCAATCTTTTTATTTTTTACACATTATATTTTATGAGATTTTATTGAAAACTAAAATTTCATTTTAGATGATTTTAAAAGCGTATTCTCTCGTATAATTAGATGGTATAGCTTCTTTTTATAGTTAGGTGGGTGATCACAAGTTTTTCTCTATTGCATAAACTTTTACGATCTTCTCAAATTATTTAAAAACTTTGTTGACTTATACATTAAAATTGTAGATTTTTTAGTCGAGAAGACTAGATTACTCAATTATTTAAAAGATTCATTCGTATTTATATAGCCATTACGGAATAAAACTTTCTCTTTTCACCCTATGAATAGAGATATCATTCACTCGTAGGCAATCAATTTTATTAATTGCTTGTCAACCATGACTTTTTAGTGATTAGTTAAGTTGCTATATATCCCCACTTGATTAAGCATGTATATCTTTTATTAGATAAACATTTCTTTCACTGTGAGCAAAAAATTTTATGGATTAAGTTTTGTTAGTAAAAGATAATTTTCTTTACGCAACTATAAAAGATAGAATTTTTTTTTTAAAAAAGGACTTACCTAAAAGCATAACTTTTTTTTTACTCCTTAATTCAACCTGAAAATGTTATATGTATCCCTAGGTATAGTTTACATCTACTTGTTTGTCTTAATATGAAGTTGATGTTTAACGATTGTCATTATTTTTTAAATAGTATAATATTTTCAACAATACCTTTTTATGAATGTCCCTTGTAACTAATGATCAATTTAAATGGTAAGGTAACTTAATAAATTCTTTGTGAGTCACAAGCGCACTTAGTGGCTAATAAGATTAGCCTAAGCCATTTCACAATTATCAAAGTAGAGCATGTGCTTAAGGTTGTCAGGGAGCCTTGATAATCTAGAGTCTCTTTATATACAAGATAAGCTTTCGAAGCAAGCTGGTTGGTACAAACTTTGTTGTCTCTGTGGGCGTGAGAGGCTTTGACATTCTAATCCCAATTTAATAGATCCGTTAACCTCCTTTCTTCGTCCACAACCAAGCTCGAATATTTTTATGACTCTCTAAATGTTAATAAGATATAAAAAATCTAGGTCAATGATGAAGTTATGAAACTCATTCTCTCGCACAAGCTAAAGTCCCCTAATAGTCCCGTGAAGTTCAGCATGCATAAGAATACTAGTACCAATCACATTGCAACTAGAACCTCTCATCGACCCATCAATATTGATATTAACTCACCCCAATGGAGGGGCTCTCTAGCACCCCAAAACAATTCCACATGGAGAATCAGTAAGTCCTTGCTTAAGAATATTCCCCCCTTTTGCTATTGTTCATCTACGAGGGAGACGTGGTTACATTGCATGGAGTAGGATTCGGTTCATCTTGCATGCTGCTCTACATTATGTCTTGATAAAAATCGTATATTTTTTAAAGTCTCTTTTTACGTAATTTTTTTATAAAGTTAACTTTCACAAGTACGTGATATTATATGTTATATAAAAGTCACATATTCAATCTCATTGGTTATTCTTTGATTTTTTGTTAACTGTAATTTTTTAAAATTATTAATTAAAATCAAATATATTACTTGCTTATGCTTCTGTTCTATCCTTCAATTTGATTTTCTGTTTTTATTTTTTTGAACATTTCTGTAAAAAATAATGTAGAAAATGTATAGTAAATACTTTACCTACCGATATTTTGGTTGTTATATTAGATTGGTATTTATTCATATATACAATGAAGTTTGGTGATTGTCTCAATTTTATATTGTATAGAATTATATATATACACTCAAAATAATATTAATAGCAATAAATACTAGATATGTAGAAACTAAAATAACTAGTTAATTCAGCAATTTATATTTAAATAATATAAATCCAAATATTTAGTGTATAGGTACCTTAGATAAGTAACCATGATCTAAAATACAAAATATAAAAATATTATACTAAAAATAACTACAAATATATTTAAAATAAGTATTTGAATGAATTTTTTTACTTAAATTAACACTAAGTTTTGTTTTTTGAGTAAAAATATCTACATGTTCTAAGAAATTCATAATCGTTCTCTTTTTAAATATTTGATTCAATATAAAATTGTATCTCGATCATATTAATTTTAGACTATTACGATTAAAATAAATCCCGAAAAAAATTTGTCATCGTCTAGATTTTCTATTAAAAACGATTGTGATGGTGGATAAATTTATGTTGTTGTTGCATGAGAAAAATCAACAACTTTTAAACTTCATTCCAATAATTTGTCCCGACACTTGATTCCTTAAAAGTTCATAGAGATTTTACGTGGGATAAGAAAATTTTTAGTTAGTTGATTAAGACTTACCATATTAAAAGCTACTTATGTACTTGCAACATTTAGTCGATCATATATAAAATTAGGGTTAAAATTTTTATTTACTTATTTATTTATTCTAAAAGTCCATATAGAATTCAAATATATCTTATTAAAGATGTAAATATTTATATATTCAATAAGATATAAATACTTACCATTCCAAGCAAACTTTTTCATCTTACATTATTTTTATTTATCCCATCAAAAAGATAATATATTATTTGTAAAATGATCTTAATTTCTTCGAATTTAACTTAAAATTTTATATTGTTATCGCGTAGCATATTTGAGTTGAATGAACCTAACTAGTGTATATCTTAAAACTAGACGAGCTTATCACTCAGAGTTACGGCTACTAATGACTGAATACCAAACGGAGTTTAAATAGAAAACCATATTGAAACAGACTGAATCTAAATTTGAAATTTAATTTAATTTTTTAAAGCTTTTCTATGAAGAAGTCAATTTTTTTCAAAAAAAATATTCGACTTACTTCTATTGAGACTGAAACTGAATTAAAAATAAATAAATTTTCTCAATTTCTTATTTCATCGACTAAAGATTATTTGGTCTCGTTCGGATTAAAGTAACATCAAACCCTAACTACACGATATTGAAAAAAAAAAAATTGGATAATGATGTGCAAAAACAAATTTGTGTCCTACATAAATGTTTGAAAATTGCATTCACCTACAAATTTGTCAAATGATGAACTTATGGTTGATTGCATGAGGATAATTAAAGCCATTTACAATACCAATTCATTAATGTATGTACCTAACTCATATTAAATGAGAATTTAATTTTATCATGGCCCTTAAAGTCACCTACCTACCCTTCTACACTTATTTAGTTTTTAATGTCTCTTTGTAATTTTCCTCTAAAAAACCCTAATTTATTCTCTGATTTGCCTACTCAATTTAATTTAATTTAATTTAATTCTGTCTGATACATCTTCCCTTTTGTCTTACAATTTAATATATTTAATGTGTATGCTTATCCTTCTGTTTATATTTTTACCATTATGATTGGATGCCTTTATTAAACTTTTTTTTTTCCCTAAATGTAATTTTATTATGTGTCTATACATCAACATTTATTGGAGCTTATTTTGAAAATGCATTTATGGGTATTGATTATATATATATATATATAATACACATGTCATTGAAAGGTCATGCCTATATATCATACTTATGCATGTGTGTGTGTATATATATATATATATGTATGTATCATCCATTGCCCACATGATTTTTTTCATTATCAAAGATAGTTGCACCCACATCCACCAAACTAGCTCAATATCCAAAAAAGCAAGAGTTATATTTATATTAGAATGTCTAATTATATTCATATCCAATTTTTTTTTTTTTTTAAATTAAAATTTTGGGATTCTTTTTCCTGTTTAGTTGAACTACATAAAAACTAATCAACATAATAATCAAATTTGAATTTCTTAAAATATAATTACATTGGTTAATATGATTCAATCATATTATATACAAATATTTAATGAACAATAATTGAATAATAAACTTAATTGCTAATTAAAAAGAATTAAAAAGAAGAATTAAGTTCCATGTGATGGATTGGATGTCAAGGCCCAATGTAGAATGTCACAAGGCAAATTTCATGGGCCTATAATGAAATTTGAGCTTGATTGTAAGTATCAAAGGTTAAAAAAAGATCTTAAATTTACCTTTGATTAGTTAAGATATGTAGAGTTCTATCTATATAATAGTGAACGATACGTGTTTAGATCAATTCAGACACTAACATTTCGATTTGAAACGATTGAAAATAGTTGAATGAAGAGATAAAATGAACCTAATTCCTACGGATTCGTGTCGTTTGTTAATCAATATATTAATTTAAAAAGCGAAAGAAATTGGAATAAACAAAAATTGATTAGAGTTGATTAAGAGAGAGATGACGTAAATACAATTCATTCTCGCACGGACGAATCGTGATTCGTAAGGAAAATATTATAATGAAAGCTAAAAAAATTATATTTTTATGCGTTGGAACTGGATCAGTTCTATATTAGTTAGATTTGATTTTCAACCAAAAAGTATTCATTTAAGTGGAGCAATCGTGGGTTAGATTTATAAAATGCTCGAGTAGCTTTCATAGACCAATCAAACTTGTTTTTCTTTAACATTTAACACGAAGTACATATGTTAATCTTCATATTTATATTAAGAACATAAATTTATACTCAGTTCTGTATTTTAAGTTGGTATAAAATTTTTTACCCGCTTCCTATTTTATAGGTAATTTTTTTTTTTTAAATTCTAAAAATTTTAATAAAAAATATTAAATATTAATTAAAATAAAAAATAAATTTAAATAATATTTAAACATAATACTCAATAGCAAATATAAATTAAGATTATAAGATATATAACATTAATAATTTATTAATTAATAAGAGTAAAATTAAAAAAATAATTTTAAAAATTCATTAATTCAATATAATATGACAGACTAGGGCTGGTGTGAAGCGCGAACGAGGGAGAGCATTCAGGGCTTAGGGGATTTATTTTCTTCTCTCTTCTGCTCGAAGAAGGGGAAAGAGGAGAATGTACATGGAATTTCAGGAGGTCGAACGAGAGAAATAGCAGCCTCTTCCAGTGACTAATTGGAAAATATGTTTCACCAATCCTCTACTCTGAAATGGGTAATTGATTTCCTCCCAAGAAGATTATTGCTCAAATCGTTTGAAACGTAGAGATTAGTATGTAACTAAGAGATGAAGATTAAGCGCTTGCGGTTTTCAATTGTTGTGACTGATAGATATTGGATGAAATGCAAGTATAGTTTTGTTTCGATTCTTTATTTATGTTTCTTCATGGTATTCTATTTTGTTAGTTATACAATCTGTATGGTTAGGGTTGAAGCTTTTGTAAAATTGGATATTCGATTTCTTCTTGGTGATAAACAGTGTATTAGCATTTTGCCTGAGGTACTGCACGTCTTCTTTGAAGCTACTTTCTGATTTGGTTATGGATGTCATGATGTCTGGATTGAAATGGCTTCTTTTTAATGATAATAACCTGGATATTAGCAGTATGGCCAATCGCCTGTAGGTTGAAATATCTACAAGGTTTAGTCAGTTTAATGTTCTTGAGCTATTTCCTCCACTAAGGTTAAGTTAGTGGGCTCCATTGCGGTGTTGCACGAGATTTCTCTCTTGTCGTAATTCAACTCGGCCTTTAGCATCAGATTTATCCAACTTCAACTATAGTTAAAGGTTAATATTCTTCTCCCAACATGCCCAAAAGCCTTCCTGTTCTATTGTTTTATTATGCTCTTAACATTCAACAATGTTTTAGCCATACTGAAAACTTAGAGAAACCATCCACCTAGAGTTCACCCCACCACTTATTAAAGAGAACTTTCAACAACTGTCATTTGCTTCCAGACCATAAAGGGAAATAATCTAAGGTGGTTCTTGTAGGAAGCTTCTGTAGCAAACCCGGAACCTGTAATTCAAAACAAGGAGGCACCAAAGTCTATCCATCCTTGAGAATAAGGGCCTCTCCCTCATATTAGACCAAATCTATATACCTTTGTTGAGGAAAAATGAAAAAGATTGTGCCAGACAAGAAAAGATTTGAACTTGTCTGCACAAGCTTGGCAAAGGTGGGTCCTAGAACACTCTGCCTGTAACAAAAATCATGTTGAGTTGCCACGTATTAGCAATGGGAGATCCAAATGCCTTCTGGTACCTCTAGCTCAGCCCAAAATTTCTCCGTTTGACACCCTTCCTTTTTCCATGGACCAAATTAAACATTTAGCACCAGTCAGGAGCTCTAACATTTAGAGTGCTTAAATTCATGCATTCACAGTTAGAGAATTAATAAAGTTTGGATTTTTTGGGTGTTTCAGCTGGACAATTCTGAGCTGTGTTTTTGTTATATTAATGGGATAGCCTCAAGGTTATATTTATACATTGACTGACTTAACCAGCAAGGAGAATACAGAGCAAGAAAACAAAATGAGACAAGAGGCAGCTAACACCATTAGTGGCACCTTAGCTGAGAATCAGCGGGTCAGATGCTAACAAACACAAGGACGCTTTCTGTTATCTGTGCCGTTGGAATCATTCTTTGGTGGGCTGGAATAAGCTGATCTGGAGGGGTGATGCGGATGCAGGAGCTGAGTTGGTGATGAGGAAGATTTGGCAGTCATATCTCTTACATTCACATCTTCTGCAATTCAATATGTCCAGAACCTCTTGATTCCATGATCTTCCAAAATACATTCTGAGTCACCAATTTTCGGTAAACTACTCCATTCTAAATCTAAAAATTCCATGACCCGTGAGCAAAGGAGTCTGGAATGACTTCTACTTTTCTTCAACCTGATAGTGGCACCTCTTTCTATCAACCAGATACAACATTGCTGGAGATGATTCAATAAGAAAGTAGCACCAGTAATGATTAACAGAACATTGAAGTTTGAACACAATGAGTATGAGTACACTTGAAGGCTGTTTATCGCCAATCATCCATCCCCCAAAATTTTCATCTCCAATAAATGCCTTTTCTTTACTGAATTTTTAGTAGTATGTTATCATGGTAATTCTATGTGCATTTAGAAAGGGTGTTACTCATATGCATCTACTTTACTCTGGTATCAAAGCGAGGAAAAGATTTTAGTCCTCAATGAGCTAGAAGATAAGAAAGCTAGGATTTTTTTATACGTATTTGAATGATTTTGTCTACTTGTGTTTATTTCAACCTTTTCCTCAACTTGTTTATTATCTTGTGCAGTTCAGAAGCAAATGCAAATTCAGGTGCTGGTGCATCCGGGTCACATCCTTCGATCGCTCCATGTCTGAATGGTTTAGTAATGTATTCTTGATCTATCTTTTCATGGTTAAGCAAAAGTTTAGTCATGCATTCTTGATATATCCCTTTTCATAGCTACAACAAGAATGTAAAAGTTCATGCCTTTTTTTTTTTTTTTTTTTTAACGTAAACACTCATGTTAAGCTTCCTGAAGAGCTAAGTTAATATAATATAAGTTTTTGAAGAAGAAAATCAATATAATTTAAGTCCCAAGAAAGAAATTATTGTTTAAGGGACTATAATCTTAATTCTGAAAGGATGTTTGTTAGAACGTCAATTCTTCACTATCTTTTACCTATGTTTTTTTTTTCTCTCACCATCTTTGGAATTCTAGTCTACCCAATTTCTTGACTTGCCCCAATTATTCTTATATCTTGTTCCTAATATTAGAGATTCAGATCAAGAACTAAAACAAACCAGAGCTAACCTATACTACAAACCTGTCAAAAAACTTCCATACAAGGTCACCGCAGGGGTTAAGTGATCCGGGTAACTATTGATACACCTTTACAATTTTATGCTCAAGCACACATGGGATATAAGCACAGCTCTCTTTTTCTCCCTGACCGACTGATACTATGACTAGATGTGGAAGATATTGTTTGATTCATATCCGAAATGAACGTGCAATCTTTGAATCTAGTAAACCATTTTTAAGTATTATTTATTCGTGTTTCGTCTATGCTTCTAATCCTAAAATCAGTTTCCATGGAAGTTATCATCTTCATCCTTCCCCCTCCTCCCACTTGTTTGGGTGAATAAGCAGGCGATCTAGTTGAACCCCACTATCAAGCCCCCCTGCAACACCTTTTCCAAACTATTCTTGGAAATACTCTCCCCCCGGATGAATCTGTATACCTCGTGCCTATGCACATCACATGTAATTTGTCTCCGTAACACATTCTTTTCATCGCTAAATTTATGGACTCACTTGTTCAAAAGCATTCTATTCATTTTTCGAATGTTGCTCGGTCCTAAACCGCTTTTCGTTTGGGCAAACACATCGACTCCTGCAAAATGGTCCTCATTATTTCCTCCTTAATTCAAAAAGGGTCAAAAGAAATTTCTGGTATAAGATAAAAGAAATATTGCTTCAGAAAATAGTACTTCATAGTGTTGGTGGAACAAGAATCATTGAACCCAAAAGAAAGACGTCAAGAGATGAGACGACAAAGAAAATCACGCCTTCGACGTCTTCTACTACAAGCAACATTGGATTGACGAAAAAAAGAAAAGTAAGAAAACTCGATGAACATTTTATACTCATTTACAGTAAGAGCAAAAAAAAACAAAAACAAAAGACTGAGGAGTTAATTAGACATCACGATTACATCTCTGTCGTTATTGAAGAATGGAAATAAAGTTTTGAATGTACTTTGAAAATTTTTTTTTATCAAAGAAACTACTAGAACAAATATAAGAATTTTCTATATTCAGAGTTAAAATCGGCCTATTTAGTCATACTTAATATAATTTTAAAAACTATATATAAAATAATAAATTGTCATTTTCAGAATTATTTTGTATTTTTCTGCAAGAAAAGTCTATGAGAATTATGTCGTACATAAATTTCTGATATCTCAATGAATTTTTTTTTAAAAAAATAAAGGTCTCATGTGCTTGTGTTCTCTGTTCAACATGTGAAGTGATGAAGAACACATCTTCATTGAATAAACCCAAAAGACTCAAATGATCAATTAATTAATTAATTAATTAATTAATTGAAAGAAAAGAGTGATTAACTTATGGGTTTGTAGAAAATCTCCCAATTAACTAATTAATTAATTAATTAATTATTGAAAATGAATGTAAAACCACATTAACCCATGTGGTTCGTATCACACATTCACACCATCCCATGTTTCTTCTTCCCACACTTTTCACCCATTTATTCTCGGATCAAAATCTTTCATTATCCTTAATCACCAAGAACACATATATTTATATATATACACACACACACATACACATTGGTTTCTCAAACTATAGTTCTATATAATAATTAATTAGTAAATGACTTAAAAACATATATATGTATATTGGTGTATATAATTTTCATTATCCTTGATCACCAAGAACGTATGTGTGTATATATATATATATATATATATATATGTACACCTTGGTTTCTCAAACTATAGTTCTATATAATAAGTTAACTAGTAAAAGACTTAAAAGATATATATATATATATATATATATATATATATAATTTTCATTATCGTTAAATCACCAAGAACATATATATATGTGCACACCTTGGTTTCTCAAACTATAGTTCTACATAATAATTAATTAGTAAAAGAGTTAAAAACATATACATACATACATATATATATATATATTAGATATAGACCATGTTCATATAATATAACATGGTATCATGTGAGTTAAACGCGAATCAAGGTCAAGAGAGTACTGTTCTAGCACGCGTCAAAATGACAATCCAACATTATCCTTTGAAATAATATATATATATATATATATATATATATATGTGTGTATTATATTTGAAGTTTATTTTCAATGCAATTTTATATTCAACTTGTTTTTCTTTTAATTAATAATTTTTAGGTTCAACTTATCAAATAATATTTTAATTCCATGAATTCCCATGTATACGTGAACGCGTATATGCCTTAAAACTCACATGTAGTCTCCTCATTACTTGCGCCATATACATATGTTTTCCATTTGACTTAACTACACCTAATTAAAGCCGATATATAATAATATATTATAAATCCATACAAATAATTTAGATGGGCTTGCTTCTTGTTGCCCCTTTACTAGAGATTGTTTGGGATTATATATATATACGTCGTTTATACATATACTTAAATAATATGTTGCACCACACTAGTGATCTTGAAGGAGCTGTTGAACTTTGTCACATGGTTTGACCCATTCACTTCATTCACATGTTGCATATCGGATACAAGTTTGAGATCGCATGCATGGGGCGGTTGGAGTATTACAGGAGGGACTATAACGAATCCGGGTCTTTGGAGTTATGAAGGTGTAGCCGGAGCGCATATCGTGTTTTCTGGCTTGTGCTTCTTGGCAGCTATCTGGCATTGGGTGTATTGGGATCTAGAAATCCACAAAGTATTGAACTCACTTATGTAGTTTGAAATTATAGACTAGTATCGTTCCCCCAAGTTTTTGTTCTTCATTTGATTTACCTACTCTACCGTAGATTAGTTGACGTTTAATGACATCTACGACCCTCAATTACGATCATTATAAGGCTTTTTCAAGCTTAATTCTTAGAAATAATAATTTTTTAAAGTCGAATTTTATGTATGTCATATATAAATATGATATGATCCATTCAAATCAAATAACTAATTACTTTAACAATTTATAAGGTTTGATATTCGTTACAGGATACTAAGGACAGATATTGGATTCTTGCTCAAAACTAAGGTGAGCGGGATTTCGACCTTCTCAAGTTAAAAAATATAATTTTCATATCTAATCAATGAGATAGTATTTGAACATCATTCGAAATTTTCACAGTATCAGTCACATTCAACGCTAAGGAATTAATCATTCTATGAGTTTCTATGTTTATGTAATTTTAGAAAATAAGATCGATAACTTAACTGAAATCTTAATGATTACTACCTTAACTTTTCGCAATTACTTTAAAATTTAGTTTTTTTTCTATTAAAATATATGTAAAATGAATCTTGTCGTTTATAATCTTCTAATATGTCTCTAACTTATTCATCTTTTGGATTTATCTCATGATATTATGGGAAAGCATATTTCGCAAAATTGTCTCCTCAACTACGTCTCGAAAAGCCTTGAGGTTTCCCTATGGCTTTATTATTCTAATTACAAATGAACCTCTCTCTCTCTCTCTCTCTCTCTCATACGAACATAAGAATTATGATCTTTGAGATGAAAAATATGTTCGGAGACCATTTTATAATGCTTTCATCCTTCTCATTCGTTTTAACCTAAATTTTCTAACCTTCATAAAGGAGTTCTCATTCGGTGATCAAAATTCCCTATATTTTCAAAACCTAAAAAGCCTTAAAAGTACGAAATTACTATAACTTTATCTTCATATCGTTATGTAAGTAGATAATTATATTATAATTTTTTTTTTCAACTGTATAGTAAGTGACAAAAAATAAAAATATACGATAGTTCTCAAAAATAAATATTTTTTTCGATTTTAAAAACTATTTCATATATAATTATAGTTCTCAAAAATCTGAATCTCATGATTCGAGAGCCAATCATCGTGAAGGTTGCTGTTGTTGGATGATATCTCACCAAATACTAGTACTTATTATTATTTTTATATGACATATAAATTAATTATAGCTTTGCTAGTTGGCTAAAAGATATAAAAATAATTAAGTAGGAATAAAATGTATATATATATTATATATTATATTATATATTAGGGTTATGGGTTATGATTCATAAGCTGTAAACAGCTTATATATTCTGCCAGTTGCTGCCATACAAGATATCATCTTCACATCTTTTATATTTTATATTTTATATTTTATATTAATCATTGATAGCATCTGCAAACCTTCAAATGTATATGATCACGAGATTGAGAGGCTAATTGACTTAGAATTAATTTTAATTATTTCTGCTAAATTCTCACTGAGAATATACCAACTGCATTTTCCCTCATTTAAATATTCAACTCCCTACCAAATATAATATAATATAATAATATAATGTTTATCAAACAACTATATGTAATAATTATATTAATATTTAAAAAACTGGGTTTTTTTTTTTTCATCGATAAATAAGTTGGGAAAATTCGATATATACAGCAGCTCCATAGATTATATATATATATATAGACTATATGACGGTGTGATTATCATATAAAATCGCTATTGTTGAAGTCAAAGTCATACATTGATTTGTAATTTTGAACGTTTACTAATTTGCATCTGGTCCATCACCATGTTTTTTCTTCTACAGATTCAAGCGTCGACTTTGTTTTTATATCTTCTGAACTAGTATATATGTATATATATCTATATATGTATATATGTATATATATATATATATATATATGAAAATGTGAGTACCATGCATAGCTAAGAATTTATTAATCGATTAAACACTATTTAAATCTATGTTATTTCTTATGAAATTTCCATTTGCTAAAAAATGTTGTTACAAATTTAGATGATAAAAACTTGGGTACATATGGTTTTATTGATCATGAAATTTGAATTTATAATAATTAAAATTATATATCTGATTTTTTTTCTTACAATTAAATATATGTGGTTTAATTTTTATTATTTCAATAAAAATATTTATAAATTGTTGACGTTTTGGAATTTTTTGTACAAGTCGTTGGGAATGTTTTACAAGATGACTCGGAGTTTTTGACTTGAAGGATTCTATGATTGTGTCGACACTCGAAATGTTTTCTACGCTGATGTTGTCGGTGTTCTCGAAAATACTACAAATTTATCTTATACGGAAATTCGATTAAAGTTATTTCAGCAAGGTATAATATATTATTATTTTTTAATTTACTTAATTTTGTAAGAATAAAAAAATAAATGTACGTAATTAAATTTTAGTTAGTGGGTATTTTAGTCTTTTTCTATTTTCAATAAGATGGAAAAAAATTATTTACGATTCTAAATTAATAAAAATTTATACGTAAAATCTCCGTAATAATAAATATATTAGAGGTAAAAGAAAAGATGATAAAAAATAATTTTAAGTTTATAAAATATTGAATTCCATCCCTTATCACTTTAGTCATTAAATTTTAATACTACATATTGACTATAAGATAATTTATTATTATCAAGTAAAATTTTGTAATTATATTTAAATATATAAATATAAACAACTATATAATGATAAATATATTTATTAAAATATAAGATCAAATAAAACTTTGGTTAATTTCATGAAAGATTAATGAAATTAATAAGATTAAATAATCTATGGTTAATTAAAAAAAAAAAACTATCAACAATAAATTTTTATAATTAAAATATTTTTTCTTATTATTTTATTTTATATATCCAAACACGGCGTCGTTTTTACGCCCATATTGTTGCTATTGAAACCAAAGAATGCTGTAAACTATACGATAGAAGATTGATGGTTTTTTTTTTCTTGTTTTTGATTTTCTTATTTATTTATTTTTATTAATGTTCTTTAATTTTTAGTTTGTTTTTTTCTCTTTTCCATTTCATTTTTAGTTTTTAGTTATAAATTTCTGTTTTAATTATTTATCTCACTTTTTTGTTCACCTTATTATTTATTTAATTTATATTTTTTACGTACATTACTTATAATTTTATCGTTTAATTTTTAAAAATTTTAATTTTTTATTATTATTAAGATAATTGTTTAAAGGTATTTCAATCTAAGTGCATAAAGAAATAAGACATTTGGTATTGAATGACCAACAAAAGGTGTTCGGTGACATAATGCATGTATGATGAAATACACGAGAAAAGTTATTAGTTAAAATAATCTCACTATCATTAGTAACGAACATTTTTTCGTGACCAAATATTTTGAAGAAACTTTTACTATTAATAATTACGTGGCTGGTAAATTACTATTATAGTTGTTAAAAGGTCGATAGTTAAAAAAAATATGATTAAAATATAGATAGTCATCATTGACTCGTACTCTTTCATTTCGGTTTTGTTATCCATCAGCTACAAAGGTCTTTTCATTGTAAATTATTTTTCAATAATTATTTGGTTCTTTTATTAGTTTAATAATGATTAAAAGATATTAATGAAAAAATATTTAATAAAATAGCAGTCGCTAACTCCTTATTCATGAATAATAATAAGTCTTTAGAATTAGTGTTAAATCTCATATTTTCTTATTTCCTTATGGTTTCTTGCTAAAATGACTAAGTTGGACTTGAGTCAACCCCAAGACAATACTCTAGTTCGTTGTGTATTCATTTTCTTACGTTATCATTGGCAACCAGACGTCATCGTGTATTTGCATGTTATCAACTAATGTCGCTTTTCACGTTATCTTAGCAAGTAACCGATATAAACCATGTTTCGCCTCAACTGACATAAATTCTACTTATTAAACATTTTATTAACAAAAATAATGCAATTTATTATGAACTATATGTTTTTTTATGAATAATTATTTATTTTAATTCATTCAAGTATGGTAAAAAATTTTAGGGACTCTTAAAAGAAAATTTCGACTGTTATGAAGATTTATGAAATTTAATATTTTATTCATTCAAGATTTATGAAATTTATCTTATTGATCACTCGTTTGCTTGATATGAAAGAAATGTATACGAACTTGTTAGATAATATATTTACTAAACTAACTTGTACGGATTTCTAGTATCAAAAATTACTTTTTTTCAAACTTAAGATATTCATCATGAAAGTTATCCAAATAAGTTTTGAACTTGATACGACCACCATTATCTTATAAGTGTATTATTAACATATTATATAGAGATAAGTATTTATTATTAAATATTATTTAAGGCTCATGATGGTGAATGATTACAAACAGAATACTTATATCTCTTTAGTAAATGAGTATGTGTTTTATATTATTGAGAATACTTAATCAATAAAGTTCTTTTAGATAAAAAAAAAAGTATCATTAATTAGAATGTATTTTTAATAGATCAATAAAATTAAGCTAACTAATTACAGTACATGAAAACAAATGACATGAAGTCGAACATACATACATACTTCATTTTTCTTCGGAATATAACACGATAGAAGAATTGGCTTCATGGTAACTATTCATAAAAAAAATTTGCATTAATACGAGATGAATCGTTGTCGTTGTCTTACAATTTATATATTATTAATGTTACCAACGAACATCATTTACACGTAGAGTTTTATGTTGATGAATTATATTTAGAAGATTTATTAGGGTAGGCCACAGGTTTGCTATGAGATTAGAAATTTTCACTTTCTTCGTATACTGAGAAAAACCTAATTGTAATAAACAATTCTTCGTATAATATTTGCGTATATGAATTTACAATAAGTTGTTATGTTCTATTTTAGTGTCGATATACAATATCGAGCCTAAAATATCATGCACGTGTAAAAAGTATATTTATATAGAATTAAAGAAATTATTCACAATAATTCATTCGATAACATTAAATCAAGCACGAATTAGTCAAATTAATCATATAATAAAATAATTTATATACACCTATTACATGAAATTAAGTTTCAGTACAAAAATAAATTTAAATTCAAACTTCATCAAGTATTCTAGGTGTGTTTATAAGTGTGTATGTGTGTGTGTATATATATATATATATGTGTGTTGAAACATAGAAAATTAATGGGTGTGTTATAAAAGTTGTATATATTCTATATTTTTCTTTTAATAACATCATTATCATCAACTAACCACAACAATAATGATGATATTTAATACATGTAAAACATGATGTGATGAACATGAAGAAGAAAAACTTCATGATGAATATGATTGCTAAACTGTTTGTAGTTGAATGCCAAATCAGGGAAGATGCATGATGACATGGAAAATTTAGTTTACAACTGCTGCTTACCTAATATCATGTCAGCCAGGTGTCAGATGTTTAAGCCACTGCCATCATCACCATCATCACCATCATCACCATCATCATCATCATCATCATCATCATCATCATCATCTTGATTCATGGGTCTCAATTGGTTTAGGTGATGACATAGCCCCTTCAACTTAAAATCATGTTATCTAATTTCAGATTATCTAATTTAATCAAACATATCTATTTTCTTAATTTTTATAATGTTATTCAATTTTGTTCTTTCTAAATATATATATATATATATATATATATATACATATTTAAAAAAATTTAATTATCATAAATTATTATTTTTTTAATAAAAATTAATGATTCTATTATTTTTGGTAACTATGTTCTATAAAATTTTAATTATTTATACTTTTTAAATAAATTAATTAGCTTCAACCTCATATAAATGAACCCATCTAATAAAAAAATAATTATTTGAATAAATTATAAATTACTACTTTGTAAAAGATAAAGTGTCACCTACACATATATGTATATGTATATAGTTAAATGTGACAAAAAATCATGTTATACTAATTTTTTATTTTAAAAAAATGATTGGTATTTGAAAACTGACATAAATAAAATATTAAATTAATGATTTATGAATCAAAACTAATTAATAATTTTTTAATAAATATATGCATATATGATTTTCGACCCCTATATATATATATTATATAAAATAATATTCATTACGTGAAATATATATATATATATAATTATTTAAAAAAATAATAAACAAATGAAGAAGAAAAATAATAAACGAGTCAAAAAGTTGTAACGGATACGATTCCTCAGTAGTAATCTACTCCCGTCCGGGCTCGAACAGCATATCCCATAATTATTCCAGTTGCTAAAAATATCAGCTTCCCGTAATGACTAATTTACCCTCACTCAATTTTCAAAATTACGTATATGTCCTCCATCCCCGTCATCTTCCCACGTTACACTAGCTTCTAGAAGAATTATTCACTCGCTCTTTATATATATATATATATATATATATATACACGAAAATAAAATAAAAATATATTCGGATGAAATAAGAAAAAAAATTAGATATTAATATAAATTCTTATATCTGAATTTTTAGTCAATTAATTAATCTTTAAATAACTAAATTAGAGCAATATATAAATATATATGAATTTCTTATAAATTATGTTCAATACTTTTGTTTTTCTATATTATAAATACAATTCTTATAAATTATGTATAATAAGAAAAAAATTTATAAATAAAGTTTATCAATTTCTTATAAAATAGATAATTAAATACTAAATTTATATAACATATATATATATATATATACATGTACATACATATATAAATTCGGACCTCCTTCAAGCTTCCTCTTTCAAATTTCTTCAGGCACGTGGTACCTTCTTCTTCAGTCAAACCTGAATCTGTGGTGTCATCGGCAACTCTGCATGTCAGCAGCTAGCCGCGGACTCAACGGTTCGGCCCTCTTCTTGCTTTTCTCACGCACGCTACCCTCCCTCTTTGGCCTGGTACGCAACTGCAGCGCCCGTCCGCTGGTTCGGCAGCCAACCAGCAGCCAGCCTTCCTCTCGCGCCTTTGATGCTCCGCTCTTTTTTCGATACGTGGAAAGCATATAATCATTCTTAAAGTAATTTTCAAATTTAAATAATAAATTTTAAAATTTATCAAATTTGATAGAATTTAAATGCATTTAAAATTAGTAACAATCTCGATATTTTACGGTTAAAAAAAATATATATATATATAATTATAGATAAAATTACATAGAAATTTTGAATTTATTTTAAATTTCATTCTGAACCGAATATTTATTAATTTTTAAATTAAATTGATTTTTTTAAAAATAATTAAAATTTCAAATTTGTTTAGTATAAAATTGAGTGAGCGAGCACAACTAAGGGCAATAATTAATGCAATTAATTAAGGTTCTACGAGTTATGCAGAGGCAATTATTCCCTTACCCTTTTTAATTATTTTATTAATTAGCTTCATTTACAATCCTGTAACCGATTGTAATTTGGCAAATTTTCCTATTGGTTTCTCACCAACCAAACAGGAATCTCGAGCAAAAATCACTTCTCGGAAATTTTTTTAAAATAAAAAATAAAGGAAATTTGTTTCCATCATTTTCTCAAAAGCTTAAACGTTTTCTCGCTGATCACCGCTTGAGACCCTACGGACAGCTGTCAGATCGATCTAGTCTTTGGCCATGAGTCATTTCCATTTCCCAACACTTTCTCGGCAGCCAAACACATAATTTTTTTTTTTCTCAGAAAAAGGGAAAAAATCGGGGGAAAAGAAAAAGTAACAAGTAATTTTTTCATGTCTCCATTTCTGTTCCACTCTTCTTTACACCGAGCAACTGAAAAAATATATATGTTTAAAAAATAAAATAAAATAAAATAAAAAAGAAAAAGCCTGGAAAAATTCTCTGTTTTCTCCTTGCCTTCTTTGATCAGAAAAAAGAAGATCGCAGGAGTATATTTACAAGAGAATTAAAAAACGAGATCGTTTTCGTTTTCTTGTCTACATTACCCCAAATACACATATACGTATAACATACGATGGAAATTAAGCCAAGATCTAAGTTAAAAATGGCGGTTACGAACTCAGAAAAACTCATCGGAGAAGGAAGCGAGTAGATCCTGGAGGTCACGTGACTCAAGGCCACGACTGAGAGATTCCATGACTCGCTCGAACATCAGCACGTGACAGGGGATGTGGAGGACACCTTTCTGCTCGTAGCCGTACTCCTGAGCCGACTTGTTGAGCAAGCCGACGAACACCGGATGGTTGAGAAGCTCCGCGCTAACAACGAACCGCTCCATCTCGTCTCCGACGTAGACAGGAACGTGTCCTTCAGGTACCGCGGGCTTCTTTTGAGCGGCTGACCGGCGCGTAGGTCGCAAGATAGCGGATCGGAAGGAGTCGGCTCGGCGAGGACGACGGGCGTAGGAGTCGGATCGGAGTAAGCTGTAGTTGGAGGAGTCGGCGACTCGGGAGAGACGGCGGATGAGCTGCTTCATTCGTTCCTTGACGGAGACAACGCCGGAGCCCTCTATGGTTCCGAGTGGAGGAATCTGATGGAGCTTGAAAGAGGAGGAGAAGGAGAAAGTGAGAGTGAAGAAGAGTTTGGGAGAGGAAGGAGAAGACAGGGGAGGTGAGGTGGGTGTGAGTGAAGGAATTTGTATTATATAAAGGCGGAGAGAGAGAGAGAGAAGATACACATGGAAAGGTGATGAAGAGAGAGAAAGTGAAGGAAGTTGAGAGGTACAGGTAGGAGTACTTGACAGGTACAATTAGCAAGAAATTTCTCTTTAAGTAAAAATATAAAATTATATATTTTTTTACTTTTTTTTAAATTATTTTAGTAATTAATTCGTATATTTCCATTTGCGGGTGTCTTTCGCCCGCTCTCCTAAACGGGTCGGGTCAACTACTTCACTATATATTTTCTTTTTGTTGAATTTTCTATATTTTACCAACGATTTTATTTATTTTTTTTTTTTACTATTTTACCATAATTCAAACATTTACTAATTTATTTCTTCTTCTTCTTTTTCTTTTTCTTTTTCTTTTTCTTACACCTTGGAATCATCAACTTTGGAAATTTCATGCACGTTTTTACACCCTTTTTTCATATCTTTGCTCCGTGGAAAATTTAGTAAATAATAAATAAATATAAAAAAAAACTTTTAAGTTCTTAAAAATTTAAGTTTTTTAATTTATTATTAATTAAAAATTTTATATTTTATTTAAAAATTACAAATTTAAACTTCAGTTATTATTTTATAAATATTTTATTATCGACATATTTAATCTACGATTATTTAATTTATTAGTATATAAATAATATTATGATGATTAAATTAGATTTAACCCAATAAAACATGATTTATTTAAACGAAATAAACAATATGTAATGATTATATTTTTTTACTTTAACTAAAGATGATAAGATAAAAATTCAACATAACATTTTCAAAATGGGTGATTGAATAACAACTTCATATATATTTCGAGTTTATAAGTATTATACTAATAAAATAGAATCATCGGTTACGAATGATTATTCAATTGATAGTACATAAAAAAAAAAATTTTGATTTAGTTCTTAATTATCTTAAGAACAATTAAAAAAAAGTTGATTAAGAAAATAATACCAATTAATTAATGCATGTAACTGAAATTTTTGAATGATTTTAGGAAGAAAAAAATAAAAAAATGACTTTTTTTTTAAAGAAAAAATTGGTAAAATAATAAAAGATAATTACTAATGATGATACGCCATGGATTTTTATTTGATATGATACCTAAAATATATTTGTTATAATTAATTTATTATTCTAATTAATAAACTATTAATTAATTAATAATTAAGATGAATTTATATGTATTTTAGTTTTAACTTTATTAAATTAGATAAGATCATAGTCAAAAGTTACTCACTCCGCAGCCCTTTTCCAAATTAGCTTTTCGGCTAAAAAGGCAAAATTAGGGGCTATTATTTATATAATAAATTATACCAAAGAAGTTATGTAATGTTTATGTTAATGAATTTGGATTAAAGGGGTGGTTCTAAAAAATTAGACTAATTCAGAATTAATCACATGCAATACTTGGTTTTATTTTGACTTATCATCCACTCGGCATCATTTATAATAATTTTATTATTTTATAAAATTTTTGTAACGATTTTGAAAATTTATAAGGTGATAAATTATAAATTTAGTGTAAAAACGAAATAAATAGTTATAGTTTACATTCTTTACACAATAATTTAGATTACCCAATATGATTACGGAATAATTATTTTAAAAGAAATAATAAAAAATTAAAGAAATAAACATAAAATAAGCAACTGGGTATCCTACTCGCAACTCTGTTACGGATCAAGTTCTGGATCATGGTCCTATTGATCTGAAATGTTTAATAAAAGAACGAGTTACACTAGTTCAGTAAGAATATTACGGTACTCACCAACACATAAATGAATGTTGTTAGAAATCATCGAAAAACTTAATGGAGCTCTTAATTTAAGTAAATTCGTTTGTCATAAATAAAATCATTTACCACATACTTACTGTAGCGAGATTTCAAAAAATAACTTATAGAGTCAATAACATAATATATACCATAATTCCATATACAATCAATCGGAACAATAACCTTCCATTTTGTCAGTATACTGGTATCAATGGATATCCATAGAGATATTCACATTACGCGTGAACCCTCTTTGAACATTTTTAATTAAGGGTCAGTCTTCATACTCCGTCCGGTATAAGCGTAAAAAAATATCATTCCTCAATACCCTGTCCGGTATAAGGGTGAAACAGGCCGTCTCCATACCCCATCCGGTATGAGAGCCAAATTACCAAACCTCGATATCCCGTTCGGTATGAAGCAACGTTCAAGATAGGGTTCTCTATGTACCCGGTCCATCCATCATATTTCAGGATATCCAGTAAAACTGTCGTTCATCCATCTACTTAATCAAATAATTTTCTATTTACCTTTAGTTTTCAATTTCTCAATTACACCGTAATCATATAAAACAAGTAATACATGCATCAAAGGAATACAATTGCATCATCATAATTATTTCAGTGTATTATCATGCATTCGAAAGCTGTAAAATTAGTTAAACATATAAAATAATAATAAATAACCGATTCCGGCTCTATTAGTAATCGGTAATTAATTATGAATATTTTCTAAGTTTCATAAAATACTATATTATTTAGAATTAAACTTCAATTCTATAACAATGAATAAGGTGAGAGATCATTGAAATGACGGTCCGCACACTTGAGGATACGCTCCGACCTTGTGTTCTTGACTTCGATGGTCATTAGGATGATCATTTACTCCTAATAGAGTTCGTCTACAATAACAAGTATCAAACAAGTATTGACATGGTTCCGTATGAAGCGTTGGATGATCATTTCTCGTAGCTTTATTGGGTAATCTGAATTATTATGTAAGAAATGTAAATTTTAACTATTTATTTTGTTTACGCACTAAATTTATAATTTATCACTTTTTGAGTTTACAGGATTGTTACAATTTTATTTGTAAATTTGTATTAAAAATAACATTAGTTTAATTTCTTAATTTCATAAAACAAAATATAAATTAAATAAAAATTTGAATAAACTTCACAATTTCAAACCCATTTAATTTCTTATTTAACCCAAATCAAATATTTCGTATTATTCTACAAATACATAATTGTGAAATTGAAAATACTAGCAAATTTTAATTCAAAAATATGTGATAGTAGGTTGAGTTGTCCAATAAATATATAAACTAATAGATATTTTTTTACTTGACCGATGTGAGACTACATTGATTTTCCTTAATATTCTACATTACATGAAGCATGTATGTATGGATACAAAAACCAAATAAATTAACAAGTATGACCAAACTATGAGATAGATTTAATTGTAATTTCATAGTAGAATTTAACATAAATTAGTATTATATTAAGAGGAATTGTACAAATGCCTCTTTCTTTAATAACAGGAGCCTTAAAAAAAGACTTATTAAAGAATCACGAGGAATTAAGAATATCAACAACATAAAAAAATAATAAAATTAATTTGGTGGTACTTTTGCTCTAATTTGGCCATAGAAGTGTTTAAAATTAAATTCCGAGCAAATAGAGAAATTTTTACCTATTTTGGCGGTCAAAAGTGGCTCCGGTGCGGCGGAGGGTGATGGCAGCTTTCATTCTCGTCAGTTGAGTCTTCTTCTCTGGCGAGGGTGTCTGGCGGCTAGGGTTAGAGTTTAGTGTGAATAGAGTTATTTATATCAGCCACTATTTAATCTACGTCGTCAATCGCGTTTGATATGAACTGTCCGATCACGATTAAATAGGGAGTGAATCTGTACCGTCCGATCGCGTTTAAATAGGAAGTAAATCTGGACTGTTGATCGTGTTTAAATTTGACCGTTCGTTCGCATTTGGAGAGAGAATCCATCCGGACTGTTCGTATGCGCGGGAGCGAATCTGGACCGTCCGATCGCAGGCGCGCGGATCGCTAATGTGGCCTCTTGCGTGAGACCGCGTAAGTCTTCCTTGCTACGTGGTGCGCTCCGGTTCGTCAAGGTTTCTGATTGGGCGTCTTACGTTGTACAACTTTTTTAAATTATAATTTGATATCTAGTTTTCGATTTTTTTTAAAAAAAAATACTCATGAAACCCAAATTTTTACTTTTTTTTTTTTAAATTATTTTTAATTTCATTTTTTTTCTTTTTTTTTTCTTTTTACATTAAATTAAAATTAAAAAATTATATTTATAAATTAATTTGGTATTACATTTTTATTTAGGTAAAATAACATAAAAATTTTACGTGTATATTTATTTATTATTTATCTTATTCTCACTACACCAAACAAAAAATAAATACAAACTTTATTTTTATATAATAATCATGTTGTGCGTGCAACATTTCTCCATTATTAAGAATAAACACATGAGATTTACTGCTTCAATTAAAAAAAGTTAACAACCGATTAATTATTTTTTTAATTGCATTTTTGGTAAATCTATTTATTTATTTATTTATTTGAGAACTTGAGTTCAAGTTATGTGTGAAATTTTAATTAAAAAATATTTAAATTACCTTTTAATTTTTGAGACATAAAAATCGTACAATGAACGCCGTGATTACCGGACACCTGTCTCTTTCCATCCGTAGTACACTTCCGTGACTCCGAATTCCCCTTTTACGCCTTTTTTTAAAAATAAATCAGTTATCTTATCCTTTACTCGCGCGTGACCTAACTCCCCCAAACCAAAACTGTCATTTCGTTGGTATTCATATGCGCGCGTCTCGGTACTGCGAGTGGACAATCAGATCTTTTAATTTTTGTAAAAGATAAAATTAAAAAGTGAAGAAATGAGTCAGAAATTAATTTAAAAAAAAAAAAAAAGAAATAAGAGAGAGTGACGTGGGTGTTTCTTGTTTTTAAGGGAATTTGCAGAAAAAAGAGGCGAAGTTGGCGATGAATCAAACCCCACACCTCACGTCTTCCTTTACACATATATGCTGAAGGTTTATATATATATATATATATATATAAATAATGAGATATATATATATATATATGTATAAAAGCAGATATAATTAGTAAAATTAAAACCCATTAATTTTAATTATTTAATTTTTAATTTTATTCTTATTTCTCATCGTCACTATAAAAATTCAAAATGTTACGCATTTATTTAAAATATTTATCGCAAGACGAACATATTTATTTTATTATAGATTCAAGTACGCTTCCGTGTTTATTTTTTTTAATTCAATACGAAATTTATTTATAATTTTATGTTTCGATATAGTTTAATTTAATTCTAATATTTACAACTCTATCATTACAAAATGAGTTAAATTCTATCCATTTTAAACTAAATATTATAAGCGAATCACCTATAATTAATAATATAATAATAAAATAATAAATTTAAATATAATACAAAATTTTGATTAATAAATTATTGTTTTAGTAATCACACCAATTTTATTAATTTTAAAAAGTCTACTTCCGGATTGCTTGTTAATAAATATTAATTTATTATAATTTGAGTCAAATCAATGGAGCAAATTGGCAAATATTACATTAAAAAATTTGGCCCATGGTCAATAATACATAGTTAATTACAATTTTATTGTAATATTTATTATAGTTATATTAAAGTTTGGATGGAATAAAATTATAATAATCTACAAATCGATTATTATAGTACAATATTCAATTATAATCTAAAGTATATATTATATATATATATATATAATTCATGTATTTTACATTTGTTCAAAATGTAATTAATACAAAGTAGCTAATAGAAAGTAATGGAGTAGGAATGTTGGTGATCAAGTTTTATATATATGTTTTTTAAGTATATAATAATTGGGTAGATATATAATTCCTATAGTTATCCGTTAATACAATATATATATAATATTCTTGAAGGTATAAACGCCCTAATTGCATATATAATTATATATGTATATATATGTATGTATGTATATATGTATGCCATGTGAGTGCTGAGGTTGTTTAATGATTGGTGAGTTAGAAGTAGCTTCACACTTCATAGCTGTCGTAAACGCGATATAACACAAACGCCTAAGATCTCCATCAACTCATATTATAATTATTTACTCCCTCCAATTCAACACTTGTGTAATAATTCACCGTCAATAATTAATATTTATATAATAATAAATTATTAATTAATTTATATTTACGAACAATTTTCTTCTAAAGAAAAATTAATTACCATTATTATTATTTTTTATAATATATATATATATTAAATTATAATACGATAGAAATAATTTTTAAATAATAATATATATTAAAATATAACTCTTCACAATCTCTTAAAAATACGAGAAAGATATTATAATTATTTAACTAAAGATCACTTGATTATAAACAAAAATATAATAATTTTCGTATTGTAATTATAAAAGTAATATATTAATAAAAATATTAATAAGAATACGTGAATATATTTGTTGATCACGTTTATTATTAATTAAAATATAATACCCTTTTATTTATTTATTAGTAAGATATATAATTTAAGTTAAATTTTATATACTCTATTTAGGTACTGAATTTAAATCTTATTAAGGATATAGAATTTATAATTTTGTAAGTAATATATACCGACAGTGATTGATTTATAATATTTAATTTAGTGAGATTAATATCTTAATTTATTAGTACGTTATTAGAATTATAATGATGAATATAAGTTTAGACCCAGTAAATTACGATGTATTTGGAACCCAAAAAAAACAAAAAAAAAAAAAGACTTAGACCCAACTTTTTGCTATTTGAAAAATAAGATATATATATATATATAATATAACATGTTGAAAATTGTTTGTATTATTATTACATTAGTCTAAAGTCTTATCCCTTCGGTTACACAACAATAATTTACAATTAATTAGTACTAATGAACGAATTAATTAATCGATCGATCGTTAACCCTTTGAACAATGCGTTTACTTAATTAACTAATTAGGTCATAGCTAGATAGAAGTTTCTTAATATTCAAATTAATTTTGGGGGGGGAGAGGGGTTTATTAATGCATGATTATTCTCTTTGACCATTTTATTAGTAATCAACATTTTAGAAATACAATACGATCCATACCCCACCTCCTACCATTTCTATTATTAATTATTAATAATTATTTTTGTACAAACAAAAATAATTACCTTATTTAATTTATAATTAAATATATGATGAAAGCTACATGAATTTTTGCCTTGCAAGACATACTTTGTTGCTACTACAAGTTTCTCTTTGGCTCTCTAAGTACAAACTATATAATAATTCATATTTATATATATATACTTTTTTAGTTTACACGAGAATGAATATTTATCTATAACTATAAGTATTTGTTTGTTTTTTTTTTATTTTTTAATATTGTAAGAGATATTGTTTTTAGCTTTATACCCATTTAAATTTTTACATCTAAAATTAACTATAATATACTTTTTTTTTTGAGTATAATGTTATATATCGATTTTATATGTTAGGTAAGAGTCAAAATTTATATATATTTAAAATTATTATTATTATTTTTTAAAAAATTTTGGGATAAAACTTTTTTCTTTTGGGTTTTATACCCATTTATATTTAGGATTAAAATCAACTACAATATACTTTTTTTTTTTAGCATAATGTTATATATCGATTTTATGTTAGGTAAGAATATAAATTTATATATAATTAAAAGTTTTTTTTTTTTTTTAAATTTGGGATAAACTTTTTTCTTTTGGGTTTTATACCCATTTATATTTATGCAAATTTCATAAAAGAGAGAATAATATTAAATAATAATATGTATATATATATATATATATATGTAAGAAGGGAGGAGGGTGAGGAGGAAGGACCACAAAGGAAGGCGAAAACAGCTTTTAAAGTGGAAATGTTGTCATAAAGAACGCCTTTCCAACTCTAAATGCCGTACGATCCATTCGTACATTATTTCCAACCGACTTTTTCTTCTGCCTCTTTATTTATTTATTAATTATAATAATTAATTAAATATACGGAAAAAGACCAAAGACCAAAAACCAAATGTATACGTACATGTATACATACATATCATATATACACATATACATATATATATTAATTTAAGAATCTCATCTGACCAAAAGACTGAGGACATGACATGGAAATTCACTCACTATTAAACAGTGGGCCCCACTTCACAACTTGCACCTCCATTTCTGGTATTTATTTATTTATTTATTATTTTATTGAATTCAAGTCTTCTCTTTCAATTTCAACTATATTATCTTGTACGGACGAAGCCTCTAGAAATAGTTGGGTCTGTGAAAATATTTCTACTA
The DNA here is from genome assembly GCF_054855325.1 of Carica papaya. Lineage (NCBI taxonomy): Eukaryota > Viridiplantae > Streptophyta > Magnoliopsida > Brassicales > Caricaceae > Carica > Carica papaya. The sequence goes on along the minus strand of NC_142313.1, from coordinate 42,210,453 downwards.
TATTTATATATACAGCAAAATATGTGCATATATATAATTTTAATTGCAATGCACCGTTTCTAGTCTAAAATATTTCTATGATCAAATACGAAAATTTCATTCTAAATCAGTCGTACACATAAAAATACTATCACAATCTATTATTCAAAGTCAAAGATAAACGTACAACGATACATGTAATATCACAGTAAAATATAAATTCATACACTCCAAGTAGACATATTATCTATACTACTACGAGCTTTTACACACTTAATTCCGTCAATAAATAATTCAACTATTTATTACATACAGTTATCAGTTTAAACTTCAATTAGTATATAAATTTTGATACTTTACAAATATATTATGTGTGTAATATTTAAAGATAATGTAAAAAATTAATGATACGAGTTTATAAAAAAATTAGGGTGTGTTTTCGTCAGTTTAAAAATTTTATTTTATTTTATGAATATAACAGACAGTCGTTTAAGTTGATTTAATTTGGTACTTATTGTTGTTATTTTCTCTAATGACTGCTAATAAAATCTAAGACAAATTATTATTTTTGAGTTTCGAATATTTGGTACTCTGTTAGAATTCGATATTTAACTATTTTTATTTATTATAAATATATAGTTTTTTTTATTTCTTAATGAAAAAAGGTAAAATAATTAAAAATAATAATTTTAGCTAATTAATTATATTAATTTATTAGGTTAATTAAAATCATTATTTTGAACAATTTTTAAAGTATTCAATTATGACCTAATCATTTTAATTTCTTTTTATGAAAAATACATACATTTAAAATAAAAAAATATTAAAAATAAAATTAAAATAAGTTCAAAATGATCGAAATTAATTTTATAATTTATCTTAAAATTTATGTTCATATTTAAAAAACATCTCTTCAAAATATTACGGGTGATCGTGAAAATTAAAGTTAGCGAAAATGATATAATTTAAAGTAAAATATATATTATAAGACATTTTAGAATCATAAATTTAGTGACAAATTTTGAAAATATTTTAATTATAATTATGAGATCTATCAAATTAATATAAAATAAATTTATTTATTTATTTGTTCTTCTTAATACCGTGTGAACCCCATGGGATCCTCATTCACGAAGCAAGGCATGAAACAAGCATTTTCGGTTGTCTTCATCAACTGTTTATATATAGACACCCTAACCATATATATACATATATATATATATATATATATATAAACAATATTAGACAATTCATCGACAGTTTTTCTTTCCCACAAAACTCAAATTTTAATATATCTATATATATATATACATGTATATATGTGTATTTTAATTTTCTGACTTGATTTTAGTTTTTATGTCTACATATATATATATATATATAAATATGTATATATAAATATATGGTTGCTTTTCACAGTCTTCCTAAAGATACATATATATTATGTAATTCCCATGCATAATACGATAAAAGATTGTGTATGGTCAAGTTGTGGTGCAACATCATTAAATATTTCATATTTTATAATGATATAAAATATATATATATATATTATATAAAATTCATATTATAGATTTGAAAAGACATGCCTTTATATCATTATCTTTGCTTTTACGTACGAAATTTCTTTAAAATAAAATAAAATAAATTTTCACAATACATTAATTTTTTAATACAATATATTATACGATCAATTTGTATTATGTAAGATTTAAAATATACTTTCTAATATATATATATACATATACGTACGTCTTACGTTGCATGCATTATATACGTTGGGATCAAATTTTGATTTTTCCCACGTACTATATAATTCATGTAATACAAAATTTAGTTCATGTATATGTATGTGACTAAACTTGGAATTGGTTAGGTACAAAGAAAGTAATAGGAAGGGAACTGGGTGTGTGTGTGTGTATGTATATATGTACGTATATGTGTATGTATTTCCGAGTAGAGACAGAAATGTTGGGGTTGAGTTGTTAAAGAACCCACCTTGTCAGGCTGCCATAGCCATGGGATTAGACAGGTGGGTTCAGCCGTGTCAATTAATTCAGTCGTGGTGCTTCCATTTTTTTGGTCAGACGCGCTACATCTCATCTCACCCACCGGCTACCCACTCATAAATCTCCTTTTACAAAATAATAATAATAATAATAATAATTAATTATTTGTTTTTCTCATATATATATATATATATATATATATATATATACACACACGTATGTACAATTGAATCTTCTTAATTCTTACTCCTAATCTCTCTTTAATTCCGTTCACTCATACATATTGTGTTATTTGTATTAAAATTTTTAATTTTTTCATTAAATATATATATATTCAATTAATTGATTAAATGTTATTTATATATTTATCATAAGATAATCTCGATAATATATAATATGATTCTAAATTATAATTTCTTATAAAGAAAATGGCGTAACATATTCAAATAAACTTAGACCTTCTCTTTGAAATCAAATTGAAAGATTCGATCTCGCATACACCGCGAATTAATTGAATTCATTGACTTGTGAAGCTCTCAATATTTCTTGTAGATTTTTTTTTTCTTGAAAGAAAAAGGGCATCTCCAATGAAACATTGCCATTCAATTTCTAAAGAATTAAAATTTTAAGAAATAAACTATATATATATATATGTGTGTATGTATATGTATATGTATATAATAGACAAGGTTGAATAAATGGTAATGGTAATGGAGGGGAGGTAGGTGTGGAAATGAATGAATTGGTGGAGTTAATTAAAAGCTTAATTGTATTTGAGAAGTATCCAAACGTGCCGCTACACCTTTTGACATTTGCTTGAAAAATATTTAATGGTGATCCCACTTCATTTCATTCTAATATGGAGAAAAAAATGAATTCCCTCTTATAAAATCATAAATGCAAATTCACTGACATCTTTGTTTATATAAATATATATATACATGTTAATAATTTCTTACTTTCCATAAAAATAATAATAATTTAATTATTTTTATATTTTTTAATTCATTAAAATATTATATATCACTTATTAATTATACAATATAATTCATGAATTTTTTGATATATTATAAGTTGAATGATAACTAATCTAAAGCATACTAATAATTTAAACTCATTAGTGGATATGCGACATCTTTACATATAAATAAATATATATATACACATACACATGTTAATAATTTCTTATTTTTGATAAAAATAATAATTTGTTCATTTTTATAATTTTTGATTCGTTAAAATATTAAAATTTTATATATCACTTATTAACTATACAATATAATTCTTTATTTTTTTAATGTATTATAAATTAATGATTATTAATTTGAACTTATAATCCAATAAAATTAATTATTTAAATTTAATAGTAAATTTATGATATTATAGTGATCAAATTAGATTAAATTTTAACAAATTTATTACGATTTTAAATGAAAATAACATTTTATAACAATTATAATCTTTTAATTTAGATAATTAAAACGAGTTAAAAATATAATATAATTTTTTTTATTTATAATTTTTAGAAAAAGGGAATAAAATATATGCTATAAAGTATTATAGCTACCTTAGAATAATGATACTTGGGCTATACTATAAATTCCTACAAGTATGTGGGAATATCACAATTATTCCTATAAGAAGAAGAATCAATTCCAAATATATATAAACTATATATTATATTTCTCTTTAACTAATCCTTGTTTCTTTTAAAATCAATTTCCTAGATGATATGAAAATTTAAGCATATAATTATAAGATAGTAAATGAATAGTGATAATTTTGAAATTCTCACATAAATTAAATATTTTCGGTCCAATTTTTACGTGTGTTCACACTAATTTTTTTTTCTTATACCTAATAAAGCTAAAAATTCACACTAGGACTATGAAATTTAAAGAAAAAAAATCGACGACTGACTCATAAATTCACGAAAAATTATGTTAAAAAATTTTGGAAATTGGGCTTTTTGTAATCTTTTCTCACAAGCCAAAATCGATAAATGATACAACCGGGGCGGTCCATTTATGAAATTTCTATAACTTGTATTTAATAAATATTTTTATACATCCATTGATTTTGTCATTAAATTTATATTTGACTCCCTTTTTAAATAAATATATATACATTTCATATAATATTTTCACAGTACTAATAACACAAATACTTAATATACTACATGTAAAATGACTTATTAGTGTGTCAAACACAAATACTTAATATACTACATGTAAAATGACTTATTAGTGTGTCAAAGGGCTTATCTGTAAAGCCCGGTTACCTGAGCCCATGTATAGTGAAATAATGGGTCATGTGATAAAAATGAAGGCACTTGTGGCATGAGTGTGTGTGTGTGTGTGTATATTGGTGTATTAGGTTTAAATAGGTGTTCACTTTGTGCCTAAAAGGAGTATGTGCACCATATTTTTAGTAGTCGTATAAATACCTCGTTTTTTTAACCGCTTTCACTCTCTCGAAATCTCTTTTACAATTGTTTTTATTCTTGTTTTATTTCGTATTTTTTTATATTTATTTTTGTAAATTCTTACAGATAATAACTAAAAAAAAAATAATAATGAGTTCTTTCATAATGAATATATATAAGAAATGGTTAGTAAGTGTATGTAACAACTCCAATTTTCACAAACGGTTGTAATATCAATCACACCTGTAAGACTTACTCACATTCTTGAAAATAAATAACATGTAATTCGAGGGTTCAAGAGTTTTATAAAACATTTTTGGTGGAAAAAATTGTGAATGAAAGATTCCACGGAATTAAATTGGGTCCATGAATATAAGAAATAGTGAGAATTCTTGATCTCTCTCAATGTTTCTCTCATTTCGAAAATTCAAGATTTGAATTGATGTTCTTTCATTGATTCCTCCTAAATTGCATTGATTTATCTTAAAAATTTCATTTCAATTGAAATTTGATTATTCACCATGTACGAGAATCTCTGCTGAGCATCAATAGTTGAATGGTTAAAGCGCCTAACTCATAATTGGCGAATTCGTAGGTTCAATTCTTACTGGATGCATGCCAATGGAACACTCCAATAAGTCTATTGGAATTGGCTCTGTATCAACGGAATCTCATCATCTATACATAACGAATTGGTTTGGTATATTCATATCATAATATATAAATAGTAAGAACTAGCATTTTTATTAAGATTAAAACTCATAGGGAAGAAAAGAGATTTATATATGGAATCAAATATACAGTATTTACAGACAAAAGTATTCGGTTATTGAAAAAAAATCAACATACATCTAATGTCGAATTACGATCAACTAGGACAGAAATAAAGCATTGGGTTGAAATATTCTTTGGTGTCAAGGTAATAGCTCAACCTGCCTAATTTTCCTTCCATTTGAAACTCATGTATACATATATACTGGTGTGCACTGATTCTCATTTACCTCACTTGCAACACCAAACTCGATTATCAAATGTCAATAATAGAAGTATAAGTAAGTCCATCTAAATGACACATGTATGTATGTAATGATATCAAAACGACCTCACACTATGCTCCAAGTCAATGATAATTACCATACGGTATGCCTTGCTTGTCCCTAAGTTTGAACATACACTTCTGGTACATCTAACTCTTGCTCTTGTCTTACCTGCTCTATAATATATAACACGTAATGAGCTACATAGTCTAATAAGTAAGATTTGAAATTCACATTAAAACAAATAGAACATTTACATCTAACTTTTCGATACTGGGCATTATCCAACTTAACCGTTTTCTCCCTCCCTTCTCCCACTATCACAGGTCATATATGCAATCTCTGCATTCAGCATAGTAAACCCTAACCCACTGCAACAGGCTTTCGCTCTGCTTACTCCTAATTCCCCTCCCAATGAGTCGTCTATTCACAACCATATACCCACATATGTCCTTACTTAATTCTTCCCAAATTAGTCTACCCCAAGCAGGTCTATTTTCCTTTAACCAGAACTTGCCTAGTACTTTAGTCAAACCCCCACCGTAAGTCTCTTACCAACGTTCTGAGTTTGCTTAATAGAGCACTAGTGCCTCTCAAATTATTCAGAACACCCTCACCATACTCCCTTTGTTTCCCATTTCAGTCCCGCTCGTATTTTGTTTTCCTTCCAGCCCCTCTCCTAATTTCTACCTCTAACACTAATTGTCATCAATCCGGCTTCCTTTTTGGCATATTTACAACATTTCCACGACACTTGAGCCACTGGATATTCACCCGTTCACCAGTTACAGCCATCGGATGTACCAAAATTACAAACAGAAAAGAAAAGAGAAAAGTAACCAAACTAAAGAGGAAAGAAAGAAAGAAAACAACGTAGATAATTAATTAGTACCCAGGACATCAACCGCTCGACCCAGCCACTCGGCCAAAGACAATTATTACCATTGCCCACCAATGACATATCAATGCCAATCGCACACATTCGAGGCATCGACCCCTCGATCCAGCCACCGGGCCAACGACAGATAGTACAATTGCCCACCAATGACATACTAATGCCAATCACCCACATTTGGGGCATCGACCCCAAAGATAAATATTACAATTGCCCACCAACGACATATCAATGCCAATCACCCACACTTGGGGCATAGACCCAGCCATTGGGCCACAATAGAATCTCTTATTCTTTCCATCTCGGATCACAAAACGGTAATTATCAAAATTGCCCACAATGGCAATCACACACACCTGGGGCATCGACCCCTCATTCCCTTAGTTCAGAATCTCTCTAAACCCATCCAGTAAAGACCTCCTAGTTCTAAGCTCCTTCTCACGACTTCACACAAAAAGAAGAAATTACAAAGAATTTAGAATGTAGAGTTCTATTCGAGCTATGAAGAGCAAATGGTACTTACCCTCTCGGATCTGTGTAAGGATGATTCAACGCAGTCTCCCCTTTCTTCCTCTCCCCATGCCCCCGCGTTAGTGATGGTGCTCTGGTAAGTTCACTTACTGCTCACCCTCTCCTTAGCTTCCTTCGATTTCACTTTTCCCTCTACTTTGGACTGGGTCTTCTGGATTGGACCGAATAAAGTATTGGGCCGGGCGTTACAAAGTATGTTAATCATTTGCTGATTAACTTAAAACTAATTTGATCGATTAGAATAATTTTTAATCAATTTGAATAATTTGATTTAAAAATAAATTAATTTAATTAATACAAACATTTGTATTACTCATCGTATAGGTTTTAATTAATTGATCAAATTTTTAATTATTTTTATTTTGAAATGCATGAAAAAATAAATTATAGTTATGATATGATTTGATATTTAAATTTTTATTATAACTCAAAAAAGGTTTTTTAATTTTTCCAAAATTGAACATATGCAAAAAGAATTATAAACAAATTTCGTCTCAAAAAGTTTTTAAATTTTTATATAAATTATAAAATTTATGAAATTAACATAAGATATAATTTATATACTTTTCTTAATTAAAATAATTTTATAAAAATTTGTCTAAGTTTTCATGTAATGTTACATACGTATGTATAATTTTCCAGTGTGGTTGATGTGAATTCGTACTTTCGGATGGACTTTTCTATGGGGCTGAAAAGGTTGAATTTTCCTTCTTAAGGTTACCACGTGTTCAAAAATGATTGGAAGATAATTTAATTAATAAATTGACCGTTAATTAAAAAAAAAAAAAAGAATATTAATTACCCAATTGTACGCTGGTAAAAAGTGATGTTGAGCCCGCTTTCAAATTTTGAAAAGCTGCCGCAAGCCTCTGTTTACCAATTCATTACTAATAAAACGTCGTCGTGTCGGCTTGTAATTTTATGCAGATGAAATTGAGATCTTCTCTCTGTATTTAATGATCGATGGCGAAGATGCAGAGCTTCTCTTACTCATTATCTTCCTCTTCCATATTCATCATCTGAATTCGCCTGATCCACCAGATAATTAATTTATAGCTTTGATTATCATGTTGATCGGATTACCGGTTCGATTTGCGCTCGTTGCTTTGTATGTAATTTGTCTATCGACTTGTCTGGTTCGTGCTCAAAATCAAACGGCAGCTACTACCGATCCAGACGAAGGTATATGAGCTCTTTCTTCTTCTTTCTCTTCTTCTTCTTCTTCTTCTTCTTCTGCTTCTTCTGCTTCGGACTCTCTGATTTTCAGTTTTATTTTTAAATTGTTTGTTATCGGTAGGTAGAATTTCATTTCTAGCGACTGTGTAGATTAATTCATAACTCTTAATTAATTAAATTATTAGTTAAAAAGCAAAAACAAAACTATATATACGAATGTGATGTGGTGTATAGATTTTTTTTTTTCATTTTAATTTTAAATATAATTTTTATAGTACTTTTGGTGAAATAAACTTCAGTTTTTTTATAAAAATTTTGCATATTAGCAGTAAATTTTTCGTTGGAAATTGTTGGTATCATATTAATTTTACAGATTTAAATATTTTAGGATTAAAAATGCTAATAAAACGTATCTATTTTATTGTTAATTTAATTAATATAAGAGGAAATTTTTTGTCTATAATTGAAATAGACAAATAAATTATTAGGTTTAGGGAGGATTAAAGAGTTAATTATCTTCATAATTTGGTTTAACCGATTTAGGAGATTAATTAATATAAGCAGAGATAATTAATGAGACAAAATGGTTTACATTAATTATCTGGAATTCATGAAAAGAAAAAAAAATATATCTGGAATTGAAAAGTTTTGGATATTTTAATACTTTATATATTTTTTAAGGTTTAGCTGTCTCCCAATTGTACGGTCAATTTGCTGCTGTTGACGACGACTTAGTAATAAAATATATTATAAATTATTTCAATTAGTTTTAAACATTTTTTTATTATAATTTAATTCAAAATATTTTTTTACATGACGATTTAATTTTTATAAAATAATTAAAGTTTATTCAGATATTTTAAAAATAATAATAATTATTCAGTTATTAATTTAATTAATTAATTAAAATTGTTTCTTAATATTATGTTTAATTATACTATAATTATTTAAAAATTTTATGCTATAAAATTAAAAAAATTTAAATATTTAAAGCAGTAGAAAACTATAAATTATATGAAATGATAAATTTTAAAAATTAATTTAATTATTTATCTTATAATTTATAAATAATATCTTCATGACTTGTTTTTATGTTTTATAAAAAAAAAATATTAAGTATAAATCGAATTGCATATTTCAATTTACCTTTATTAAAAAATTATATTATGCTTAATGTATCTTCATGAATAAGGTGGAATTATAATTAATTTAAACATATTATTTAGTTAATTAAATATATACACGTACATAGATATATATATATATATTTAAAAGCTAAAATCAAAACAACACGTGGTGGGTCTGGGTCTTTTTCAAATTAATTAATTAGTTGAGTAATCATGCTTATATATTTTAAATAATTAATAATTTAATTAATTAATTAATTATATTTATTTATTTATATTTTTTAAATAAATAATAATTTTTTGGGTTGAGACAGCAAGAACTCTGAATTCAATATTCTCAAAATGGGGAATAACGGCCCAACCGGAGTGGAATATCAGCGGAGAGGTTTGCAGTGGCGTGGCATTATCAACTGACGCTACCGTTATCGACGATCCTGCTTTCAACCCTTTCATCAAGTGTGATTGCTCTTTTGATAACAACAATCTCTGTCACATCAAAGAACTGTACGTTTTTACTTGTTCCACACTCTCTCTTTTTTATTTTTATTTATAATAATTCAAAATTACTAAAAATAAAATTTATTTGAAAGAAAATATAAAGATACCCGTTTCGGGTTTTTTTTTTTTTTTTCTTAGCACACAGTTCACTCTTTCCACATTCTTCTTTCATTTCATTTACTTGGGAGTGAAAGACAGAGAGGAGATGTTGGGAGGTCTGAATCCATTAGTTACTGGAAGAAATCTCTGCATACTTGTTCATCAAATCATAGTGAAGCGACAAGTATCGGAAATCGATCCACTCTGCATTACAGTTCTTCATGGATTATTTCCATGGAGGTTGGGTGTTGTTATTTGGCAAAGAAAGGTGTGAGAAGGGAGGAGTGTGTTTCTTACGGTGGATTACTTGTTCATCAAATCATAATGAAGCGACAAGTTTCGGAAATTGATCCACCCTGCATTAACAGTTCTTCATGGATTACTTCTTCCATGGAGGTTGGGTGTTGTTATTTGGCAAAGAAAGGTGTGATAAGAGAGGAGTGTGTTTCTTATGGTGGATTAGTGTTGGTTAACGATAAACCTATTCGATAAAATGCCTGAGAGGATCCTAAACCTTGTATTTTTGTTTTTTTTTTCTTCTCTAAACGCTAATCTGCGTTTACTTAACCCAGAATTCGTCATATTTGATTTTCATTTTGCTCACGTTAAATCCTCTTTACAGGAAGGTTTTCGCACAATCCGTCGAGGGACCAATTCCTGATGAGCTATGGACTCTGACTCATCTCACCAATCTGTATGATTTCTTTTCTTAATCTATGAAGAAATCATCTCTACCTTTGTTTTATACTTGACTACTTCCAGCCACTGCTGGATGCCCGTTTTGCTTTGAGATTGGATCAAAAGAAAAGGAGTTTGGTTCGGTGAACTTCTAGTTCTTCAACTTTTACTGATTAAATAGGAAGAAAACTTGGAACTCATTTGCATATAATGTAATTATGTGGAAATAAGATATTTGAAACCACTTCTTTAATTAACATGTATGTTTCTAATTGATAATCAGAGCTTAGATATAGGTATGGAGCTCATAATTTCTGTCTCTCCTCTTTTTCCCTTTTTTGGAGATCCCATAAAGGGTTCAACTTACGTGGAAGTGAGCCATTAGGACAAAACAAAAAATTTTGATCTCTATCTCGGCTTAATAATTAACTAGAGTATGAATAAAAATGGGTGGTTAATTTTTTTTTATCACATAAATATGAGATATGGATTAGGAGAGTGTCATGCAATTTTCTTTTTCAGTTGCTTGTTTAATGGTGTTAGACAAAGATTTTTGAATTTTTTAAAAGTTGGAAATTAAACTGATATATGCTTCAAATTGAAGGACTACGCATACACTTGACCAAAACTAAGGATTTGGTGAATTAGTCAATAAACTGGTTTTGCTTGAATATACTAACTTTTTGTTACACCTTGTCACTCTCTCTTTTTTTTTCCTACAGGAATTTAGGCCAAAATGTCTTGACAGGTTCCTTGTCTAGATCTATTGAAAATCTGACACGCATGCAATGGCTGTAAGGAAAATTTGATTTTCATTCCAAAACATCTATTGCTTGGAGTTATAAGAGATTGAATGTAGAGGTTTCTTATTCTGATGTTTAACCTATGTTTATTAGGAACTTGGGCATCAATGCATTATCAGGAGAGATTCCCAAAGAAGTTGGAATGCTTACTGATTTAAGATTATTGTAAGTCGATGTTATTTTTAATGTAATTTATCAAAGCACAGATAGTTCTTTTTTCTGCTGAAATGAGTGACTTCCCTCTCAAATAATTTTCATCTTCTCAAACTTCTCTTCTTGCCAGCATTATAATCTTCAATTTTTTCTTTTTTTTGATCAGTTATTACTAAAGAAAAGATAAAACAATTAGATCTTCCCTAAAATGTGCATGATTTAGAAGAGTACATTTCCCGTGGAATGACTTGAATCACCACATTTGGTGGGAAGATATCTATTCGTGGCTACTAAATGTCATTAGTTGGAGTGGTCACAATAGGCTAATAGTCCATGTAGTCTTTTTTTAAAAATTAAAAACAATGACTAGTTGATGCTCCTCCTTCCTCAATAACTTACCGAACCTTGACAATCTAAACTTACAGAAACAATTTTTTTTTTATATGCAGTGCTATTGGGGCAAATAACTTCTCTGGTTCTCTCCCTCCTGATCTTGGAAATTGCCGGAGACTAGAACAACTGTAAGTTTTAATACTTGGTTTTTCTCATTTTACATGCAAGATTTGCTTAATGCTTTGAATTGCACTTACTCGCTAAAAGTAGACCTGGAGTACTTTATAACTATCAACAATCAGTTTCTTTAGCACAAGAGATCAAGATCGTGAAAACTCGTGTTATATTTACCAAAATTGAAGATTCTAAGAACTCTTGACTATTTTAAGATGATCATAGATATAGGTTCCTTGTGGTCCATGAAAACATTTTCTAAGTTTTACTTCATATAAACATATATTTTGATATATAAAAAAACTTGATGGTTGAAAAAGAATTAGAAAAATAAAAATAAAACTATACTATGGTTTTCTATTTGACATGAAATGGGGAATAGGAATAAAACCAAGTCGTTAACTCTCAATCATCTGAGTTAGATGCTCTTGGTAAATAAACATGAATTTGGACATAATAAAATACTGCTTTTATTAAATTTTAGAAAATTATTTTTGTTCATACTTAAGTTAGTACCAAACATAATCATATACACACACACACACATAAATATATGTTACATATACATATATATATGTTTATTCAAAAAACATATATATACATATGTCTGCATCAACATCTATATCTAAATGTATATTTATGTTCTGTTCTCTATTAGCAGGCATATACATATTCATACAGAAATTTATATATACATATAATATATATTGTGTATATATACACATATTTTGGATAAGTAGTACATGTACATTTACATACATATATTGTGCCTTAAAACTATAAATCTATGTATCTACCTATATATATATATATATATATATATACTTATCTATATGTATACATATTTGTATGTACATATAAAAATTTAGGAAACACAAACTAAGAAATTTTCCAATGTACTAAACATGGTCTTAGTGTTTTCCCATGGCAGTACCATTATTGCCTCTCTTTCTTTTACTATCAATAAAGGAATACCTTGGATATGTTTTCTCAAAGATCAATAAAATTGTATAATTTTAGTTATGTCATTGTTGCAAACATTTATAACATATGTTCTTGTTTGTGTTGGACTGCCTCCCTGTGTGACTTGTGTGCATGCTAAACTGTTATATATGACTATCCATGTCAGCAAGCACGTATGTAGACATGTAAGTTTTTGTATATTTAAACTTCGACGTACTCTAAACTGCTATATACGTAGATACTTTCTTCAAATGAGTTCTAACAGGATACTTTCTCCATGTCAGCAAGCACGTATGTAGACATGTAAGTTTTTGTATATTTAAACTTCGACGTACTCTAAACTGCTATGTACGTAGATACTTTCTTCAAATGAGTTCTAATAGGAAGCCCTTGCCAAATCTTTTACTGTTTTAGTACGTATATTAGGCAGTAGGAAATTATCTTGTGCTGTAGGTACACATTGCATGGTATCCTGTTATGGTCCAAAGGAGTGAATCTTCTTACACGTTCGATTAATGTAAACTTCTAGATCAGTTTACCTGAGTACCTTTATTTTGTTCTGCTTTCTGACTTATGATATGATAATTTGTATTCTTTTTCGTGTCTTAAGTGGTAAGTGCAAAACAACAAAACTAATGGAAGTTGTCTACCATGACAGTTTTATAGATAGCTCTGGGGTTCGTGGCGAGATACCTAGAACATTTTCTAGTCTACAGAACTTGGTGACAGTGTAAAGAAATTTGATCATATCATCCAAATAATTGAATTTATTTTAAACCAAGAATTTATCAAAAGATCTATAGAAATTTTGAGAAAGTTTATTTATTCATGTCAGATGGGCATCGGACACTGAACTTACCGGCAGAATACCTGACTTCATAGGGAATTGGTCGAAGCTTGCTACACTGTGAGTGTATTATTTAATTTTCCTCTTTTATTTTTTGTGTATAGTTTATTTACTTTTCTTTGTAGTCTAAAGCTAATGTCTAATACTGCAGCATAAGTTTGTTATACTCGACTCATAAATGAAGTATATCAATTCGAATCCTGAATTTTGAATTTAGAATATTAAGGGAGACCAATAATTTCCACTATTTCTTTAATTCACGAACCAAATTCAATCTAATGGGATAGTTTATTTAAATTTTTTTTCCACCAAGAACATTTTGTAAAAAGATGTTTTTCATTTCTATTTTTTTTTTGGGGAACATTATTTAGTTATTTTTTCTGATTTCATAAAACGGAAAGAAGAAAATATGTCTAGTTTTAGGAGTTTGAAATTCAACTATCTTCTGAATCATCAATCTAATCCTTTTTTTTTTAACTTTAGAAAATTCTATTCTTCCAACTGCAAATTTAAGTGGAACATAAACTACCATCTTAATTGGCTGCTTTCTTTTTTCAAAATCTTGCAAGCTTTACAATCTTTCTTATTTCTGTATGTATTCTTTGTAGGAGATTTCAAGGTAACTCTTTTGAAGGTCCTATTCCGTCAGCATTCTCAAATCTAACTTCTTTGACAGAGTTGTGAGTACTTACCTTTACTGGTCATGTTTGTTTTATATCCTGTGTCTATGATCTTAACCTTTCTATTAAATAAAATTGTAGGAGAATAAGTGATTTGACGAATGGAAGTTCATCGCTGGAGTTTATGAAGGATTTGAAATCCCTAACTATCCTGTATGAAAACATAAATCGACTCCATTGGGTATCATACTATTATGCTTTTTTCTTCTTTTTGCTTCACTCTTACAACCTGATGATTACATGTCCTGCAGAGTACTAAGGAACAACAATATTTCTGATTCAATTCCACCCAGCATTGGCGAATTCCAGAATTTGACACAACTGTAAGTTGTTCCTCTCGATTGATAGCTATTTAGATATACTAAAGATGGAAAGTTAAATTTGTATTAGTCCTGCTAATTCAAAGAAATTTAAGAATGAGAGCATGGTATTGGCAAGTTAAATCTGTTTCTTTTAATCTATTGTTTACTAGTTAACAATGTAATCTATACATTCCTCAGAGATTTGAGTTTCAACAATTTGAATGGAGATATCCCCGCTGCGCTTTTCAATATGAGTGCACTTAGTCACTTGTAAGATGCTACTATCCTTAATTATGTCATGCATTTGCAGACAAGTACTTGCACGCTGAAGAAAGTATATTTGCTCTAATTGTCAGGTTTCTAGGAAATAATAGTTTGAGTGGTTCCTTGCCTGCCCAAAAGAGTTCTTCACTCCGCACCATGTGAGTACAGCTAACATAGGTATTGGCATCACAAAATGCTTTAAAATTGGAGTTATGATTTTTTTTTTAATATTTAAACAGATCTTTTGCTGTCTAAAAGAGCAGATTTCTGGTGAAATATGGAAACATGGAAGATGCTGAGCTTATATGAATCAATATCATTTCAATGAGTCTTAAATCAAATGCATTTAAAAATTCCTTCCTGGAATGTCTACTTAAAATTCGTCTCTTATTAAATTGGCAATTGCAGAGATGTATCATTCAACAATTTAGCTGGTACACTTCCTTCTTGGGTTCATGAGCTAAATTTGCAAGTGTAAGTCTTCAAATGATAATATTATTTCTGATTATGTTTCATGAATTGTTGCCAGCTGATTTCTAGTTAAGTATTCCTAATGATAAGAAGTTTGGTAATGGATAGAAAAAGCATGGATAAAAATGGTAAATCCTTGTCTTAGCAAGAGATCTGGTACAGTAATGAGTCATTGACCCAGCAGTCTCCTCTTTATAACTAGAGACAGGAATACCTAGGTTAGATGACATTACTCTCCAATTCTATGTTAAACAGGTGGTATGAGGAGCTGTCAGTAATGACAATAGACAAGACATTGAGGAGAATAGCACAGATAATAAATTAAATAAAAAATAGGTCTGTCTTCTACTACGGTGTTCATTGGAGTTAGCAGGAGGAGGTTTGCATGTAAAATATTATTTTCATGATCTTAAGACAATAATTCTGAGAAGGGTGGTTCATTTTTTCCTTTGGTTAGCTATTTGAAAAATAAAGACAGATTGCTGCTTTTAGCTTGGGAAGTAGCTTTTGTGCGAGAGTATTTTGGCTATTGAGTCTTCTATTAAAAATGGCTCTCTTTGTTACTATAGTTTATTTGGCAAGGAGGATGCTGAGACTGAAAATCATCTTTGCTTTTGATGTTGGAACATCTTGAATAATAGAACAATTTGTTGCCAAAAAACTGTGGGCTTGGAATTAATATGCCTCTGTCAACATTAACAAAAACCACTGTTTAGTGCCTTGTTCTATTTTTGGATAGTTTGGAATGGAATAAGTAGGAGAGCTTGTGGGTGCTCTTTATATATTATATTAAGGATGCATTTGGATCAATACTTGTTCAATTTTCAGTCAATTTCTAGTTCCAATTTTTATATTAGTCTTCTTTTTTTTTTTAATTAGAACATAACTTATGGTATTTGAGTTATTATGACTCCTACTTTAAATTCCTTGATGTTGGGATTTCAACCACCACCTTAAATGGTAGTAATTCAATTCCCACCATCAAAGAATTTAAGGTGGTACAGCATTAATCTAAACATAACAAAATATGTTCTAGTTATACATAATAAGTATAAAGAAAATTAGAACTAGGACTAACTAGGAAATTGAATAATAATTGAATCAAACATATCCTAGGAGATAGATCCGTTCATGCCCTTGATTGTTGGTTTACCAGTTGCAACAAGAGAGATGGCAAAAGCCTTAAGAAGATAGTCTATTTGGAAACACCCCCTCCCTGAGTGGTGCTTTAAATCTTTGAAGGGCATCTTCTGGTATTATATGCTCATTTGGGCTTTTATCTAACATTCTTATCAGTGATGAAACTAACTTGAAAATCTTTGATGCCACTATGAATGCAGGAACCTAGTTGTCAACAACTTCACTGTGGAAAGCTCAGAAAACAGGTCAGTTTCTTGGTGCTATAGTTTGTTTAGATGCTTTTGACTTGGCCCTATCTTTATCTTGATGTATTTGCCTACCTAAACCAACTGAGGGCTTTGGGATTCCTATGAGTGATCATGCTATTATTTTTTTCTCTGACAATTGACATTAGTGTTTTTTGTGTGTATAACATGTTAAAGTTCTCCTTAACTATATCAGAGAAGTATTTCGGTAAATTTTTGCGTAGTAGTTTAACTAACTGCTTCGATGATTGTTTATAACTTGTTAGCATTGATTTAACAAAGTAATCTTGTCTTGTGTTTTCATTTTTTATTTAATGTTATGTATGTTTTATCATATGTAATATTTAAAGTTAATGTAAAATTTATTAAGAGAAAATTTACAAGGAAAATAAGGAGGAAAAATATGATATTATGTGAGAAGACATAGGAGAAGAAATAGGAAGAGAAATATATGTTAGAGTCATAAAAAAGGGAATTTTCCTTTATTCCTCTCGTGTATACTTTTCAGATTTTGAGGGGATATCAATTGGGTATTCTGCTCTATAAATTGCAGAATAATGTAGAAGAAAACTATGAATAAAAATTCAGTTTTTCTTCATAAACCCTAGCGTACTACAAGTAAATGGATCCTGGTATATAAGAGTTAGCAGTCCAATATAGGGCCCAGAATTTATACAGGAATAATGTATGTTTAGTTCCATGTTCTTAATTTCATTAATTGAGGGCAAACTTTTAGTATCTCCAGTATCTCCTAAGTAATATGCTAAAGGAAATGGAGGGTCTATTCATTTGAACAGGTCAAGCCAGTTCATATTTCCTTTTCAGTATATGGTCTCACTAGCTAAGCGTCTAATTGTTTCTCGAGATAAGACAATGATAGTCAACAAATCTTAGGTGGAGGAAGATTGCCTTGGGATAAAGATAAAAACATAACACCTTCATGACATCTTCATGATGAGCTTGTTGAGTGAGAGTGTCCTAGAGAGAGAAAACTTAGAGGTTCTCCTTGTTTACCGAGGGTCGTCCCCTGACGACGCACCCCTGGCTGACCATGCCAGTGGGTCGACGGAAATTTTTAATGTTAAACTTTCGACATGGTGGAGGGGGGGAATGGGGTTCGAGTGTACAAGAACAGAAGGGGTTACTGGAAGTCCATTTTTTTCCCAGAAGGGGGATGTGGAATGACTTATTCAGAGTTTTAAGGAATTTAGATGAGAAATGTCAGAAGGGGCATGGACCAGATATCAGAGGAGTAGTTGGAGGTCGTTGCGGATGAGGGTGGAAATAGGCGAGGTTATTTTTTGGTGTTCTCGAAGGAGAAAGATGGATATAGTGGTAGAATAAATAGTTTATATACCGTAAGGAAACAAGGTAGAGGGGTGGTGGCAATTAATGGAAACTGTACATGAGGTAGTTGGCATGAAGGCGATCCCTCCAGAATGGTTGAAAGGAAAAAGATCGTTGAAGAAGAAAGAGTATGTTGAGGCGGCTGAACTGGCGGCTGGTAAGTTCAAATGTCTTGGTTGTAACCTGGAGTGGGAACTCCAACGGGGAAGAAGATGGCTACTTTTTCCGAGATGCTGAGATTGCCAGATGCGAAGTTGAGTCGGGTAGGGTAGGAAGCCCTTCCGGTCGGGACAGTTCAAATTTCAAATCGAGAACTGAAGGGGATCATGTGCAGGTAAGCAGGCGGGAAGAAATTATGGAGGGGGGTTTTTGTGGGCCAAAGGATGGTTCAAAAAGAAAATGCTCTTGGGCTGAAAAA
Source organism: Carica papaya (assembly GCF_054855325.1). NCBI lineage: Eukaryota > Viridiplantae > Streptophyta > Magnoliopsida > Brassicales > Caricaceae > Carica > Carica papaya. The sequence continues at coordinate 42,191,859 of NC_142313.1, read as the reverse complement.
GGAAAATGGGTGGACAACTCGGAAAGGAGCATGAGAAGGGCTAAAAGAAAAACAAAGAAAATCTGGCAGCACAAAAGAATTAAGCCCAGCTCGCCAGCAACAAAAAAGGAAAAATTTAAAATGCTGAGGAGGGCAAAAGTGGGATATGCTCTGATAACCCGATAAATGCTGAGGAGGAAATCGTTGAAGAAGAAGCGGAGTCAGATGGAGAAGAGAGGGAGGATGGCTTCAAGATAGATGGCTCGGTTCTTTCCGGCATTTCAATGGGCACTTCCTTGTCTGCTGGTGATGGAGATGATGTCAGAGATCCTGGAGACGCTGGAAACGTGGTGAGGGCGAGTAGAGATTGTTCCGGAAATGACCATGCTCTAATTGAGTTTGAGATGTTAAAGAATGATGAGGGTGGTGTGCTGAATATGAGTCCTATCCAGACCTACAGCTTTAATAGCAATTTGATGGTTCTAGCCGATGGTGATTTGGCTGACCAATATTCGACTTGGGTTCAGAGGAATTTTGTTAAGGTGAGTAAAATGTTTGAGATGTGTTTCAAAGGGCTGGAACAGAGGGTGTTGACTTTGCTGTCTGAACTTGAAATTAAATTCTTAGAAGCTGAGAGGGAGAAGAAAAAAGAAAAAAAGAGTGGAAATAAAAAGGGAGAAGGAGGGAGAAGAGAGTTAAAAAGATTAGAGTGATCAGTGAACTATGAGGGACAAAAAAACAGAAGAAGGGGGGACGGTGAGTCTTCTATTGAATGTAAATTATGATTCGAAAATCTATTTCGTGAAATGTGAGGGGATTGAATGAAGGTAACAAGAGGAATGTGATTAAGTGCTATATGAAAATGTGGAAACCGGAGGTGGTTTGTTTCCAAGAGACAGAAATAGAAAAAATAATAAAAAATATAATAAACAGCTTATAGAGAGACAGAAACGTGAAGTGGGATTTTTTGCCGGCTATGGGGGCTGTGGGTGGGATTTCGGTGATGTGGGACATTGAAAAATTTACTTGTATGTGGGTGGAAAGGGGAAGGATTTCTCTGTCTTACTGTCTGGAGAGTTGCAGGGAGGTGAGAGGTGAGTTTTCTCTGGCATCTATTGCAGAGGTAACAGAGAGAAAAGGCAGTATCTATGGGATGAGTTAGGGAGGGTTAAAATGAAGTGGGGTAAAAGATGGGTGGTTGGAGGAGATTTTAATATGGGGGATGAGTAATAGAATTGGGGAGATTGAGGAGTTTAGGGAGATGGTTGATAAGTTAGAGCTTGTGGATCTTCCACTTAGGGGAGGGAGGTGGACTTGGTCGAGTGGCAGGGAGTGCCCTTCATGGTCAAGAATTGACCGTTTTCTAATTTTTAATAGTTTGTTAATGCAGCTTGCAGGTTTGAGGCAAAAAATCTTAAGCCATCCAATTTCAGACCATTTCCCGATTTGTCTTGTTCTGAAAGAACATTATATGGGGGCCTACACCATTTAGATTGGACAATAGTGGCTGAATGTTGAAGGGTTTAGGAGGTTGATAGAAAAATGTTGGCAGGAAACAGTTGTGGTGGGTATTAGCAATTATGTCTTTGCTACAAAATTGAAAACTCTTAAAAATGAAATTAATAGATGGGTGAAGGTGGAGGGTGGCAGATTAGAGAGTTCTTTGAATGAGAATCTTAATGAGCTGGCCAATCTTGACAATAAGGAGATGGAAGGTATTTTGTGTGAACAAGGAAGGATGAGGAGGGAGGAAGTAAGGAAATGTGTGGCTGCGGTGATGAACTTGGAGGCAATTTCATAGAGACAAGAAGCAAGGGAGAAATGGCTTAAGGAGGGAGATAGAAACAAAAGGTATTTCCACTGTTTGGCCAATTTCCACCCGAAAACAACTATGTGGAAGAACTTTGCTGTAATGGAGATTTGGTGAAAGGCAATGAGGGTATGAGGAGGAAGGCAAAACAATATTTCCAGCAACTCTATTCTGAAGATGAGTTTAGAAGGCCCAGCCTTGATAATTTGCAATTGAGGGTGCTGAGTGCCGAGAGTAGGGATGGTTTGGAGGCTCCGTTCACATAAGAGGAAATCAAGGGATACCTTGATGATTGCAATGGGGAGAAGACTAAGGGTCCGGATGGGTTCAATATGAAATTCTATAAAGTTTTTTGGAATGTGATCAAGAAAGACGTGCTTGCTGTTTTTAATGAGTTCCATAGAATGGGGTGTTTTGTCAACTCTATCAATTCGACTTTCTTGGTTTTTATTTCAAAGGTGGTAGGTGCTAAAGATATTAAAAACTTTAGATCGATTAGTTTGGTGGGAAGTATTTACAAATTAATTTTTAAAGTGCTTGCTAAGAGACTTTCTATGGTATTGGGTGAAGCGATTGGGGAAAACCAGAATGTGTTTGTTGGAGGAAGGCAAATTCTTGATGGTGTTATGATTGCTAATGAAGTTGTGGATGATTTGATGGGATAGAAAAAAGATGGCCTCCTCTTGTGTAAAATTGATATGGATAAGACTTATGATCATGTTTGCTGGAATTTTGTGAATTACATGCTTATGAGGATGGTGCTTGAGTGTAAATGATGAAATTGGATCATGAAATGTATTTTCTCCACTTCTTTTGCAGTTATGGTTAATGGGCATCCTTCAACTTTTTTTAAAGCTTCTAGAGGCCTCCATCAAGGGGATCATTTGTCACCTGTACTTTTTCTTAGTGTTATGAAGGCTTTTAGTAGATTGATGGAGAGAGCGGGGGACTTGAATTTATTGAAGGGCGTGGAGGTTGGGAGGGGGAAGGAGAGAGTAAGAAGTTCTCATTTTTTCTTTGCGAATGATGCCCTAACTTTTTGTGAACTTTCTATTAATACTATAATTGCACTTGAGATGCATCATTCTTTGCTTTCAAATGGTGTCTAGACTTAAAATTAACATGAGGAAGAGAGAAGTGGTTAGAATCGGTGATACAAGGGATGAGGAGAGTTTGTCCTTGGTGTTAGGGTGTAAGACAACTACACTCCCAATCAAATATTTAGCCTTACCGTGGGTTCGATTCCCACATATGGCGTCATAATTTGTGAAAATAATATATTTATCAAGTATATGTCTTTTATTTAAAAAAAAAAAATATTTAACCTAACCTCTTGGGGCCAAATTCAAAGATCTAAAAAATTGAGAGTGTATTATAAAGATATTTGAAAAACGATTGGCATGATAAAAAAAGAATTTTCTTTCTAAAAAGGGTAGACTTACTTTGATAAAAAACACGTTAAATTTACCTATATACTATCTCTCTATTTTAACCATCTTGGTCAGCATTACTAATAAGTTTGAAAGAATTCAATGTAGATTTCTTTGGAGTGATGAAGAGAGGAATAGAAAGTACCATTTACTTAGGTGGGAGGGGGTGAAGAAACCGGTTTGAGAGGGGGGGCTTGGTTTGAGGTCTATTAGAGAATTAAACGGCACTCTTCATGGGAAATGATTATGGAAGTCCCTTGTGGAGGAGGGGTGGCTGCAGATTTGTGCAGGCGAGGTGGGGGATTGGGAGGAGAGAGGTAGGAAAGGGAGATTCGAACCGCATGGCATGAGCCTTTGCAAGAAAATTAGAGATGACAGCTTCTTATTCATGGGCTGTGTTGGGTGGCTGCTTAGTAATGAGGGGGATATCAATTTCTGGCAGGATTAATGAGTTGGTAACTTCAAGCTTAAAGATCGTTTTCGCAGAATTTTTGAAATTGCTGATAAAGAGGCTAACTTGAAGGATATTTATGATAAGGTGGGGGAGGGGTGGGTCTGGAACGTGAAAGTGGTAAGAAATTTACAGGACTGGAGAATCAATGAGTATAGCAATCTGTTATGGTGCTTAAACAGCAAAAAAATTGAGTGATGACAGAGATAAGAGGGTGTGGAAACCTGATGAGAAGAACGGCTTTTCTGTGAAATCATTGTATAAGATCCTGTGTAAGAATGACAACAGCAGCAACAGCAATAATGCACCCTTCAAGAAGATTTGGAAGATTAGAACTCCTCCTAGATTGGCATTTTTTACTTGGGAAGCAGCAAAAGAATGTATTTTGACAATTGAAATGCTTAAAAGGAGAGAAAACACCATGGTTAATAGATGCTATCTTTGCAAATTTGATGAGGAAACTTGTAACCATTTATTGTTGAGGTGCTCGAAAACTTATAGCATCTGGATGTCTGTTTTGGGGCTGCTGGGGCTGAACTGGGTTATGGCTGAGAGTATGAGTAGTAAACTGTGGGCGTGGCTGAATTTTTGTAAAAAGAAAAGACACTTATTTCTTATTCATTAACTATTTTTTGGATTGTGTGTGAGGAAATAAATGCGAGAGCTTTTGAGAACATTGAGACTAACTTTACACATGTTAGAAATAGATACATACACACTTTTGTTTTTATTTTGTTAAGTCATGACATTAAAGATTGGGAGGATTTTGGGATTGTCATGAACTAATTGATTTATTATAACTAACTTTTATATATGGGTAGTATTCTCTTGTTACTTATGTGCATAATAATACTTCTCTTTTCTCTCTAAAAAAAAAAGATAAAAACATTTAAGTATCATGAGATATAAGAATATACTATAGTTTGTTAAAAAACAAAGGATTCTATAGCATAATTAATCTTTCTTTATTGAAGGCTTTGACAGTCCTTTGGGAAATTAATAGGAGTTTTAGTTATTCTTAAGTGTGAGTAATTTTCCCTTTTTGCTGAGATAACCGATAAAGCATTATTAATTGATTATGCTTCTTTCACTTTGCCATTCTCATTCCTAGTTTGCAACTCTAACCCATATATCTTGTAAACAACTAATGGTACCTAAAAGACTAGTGCCTGTTGCTTGATGAATTCGTATTTCTCATCCAAGAAATCTCGTCATTTACTTTCAGTGCATTGCCATCTGAACTGCATTGTCTGCAAAGGAACTTTCCTTGTAATCGAGGCAAGGGAGCATGTAAGTAAAACTGAAAAAATGTCCTTATTAACTGTTGGTTTGTGTAAAATATAATAGTAAAAAATGTCTGATATGTTATGGCTGTTTTTTCAAATTAGAATTGCTTCATTTCCATGGAGCTTATTTAGTGTTTAGAATGCATTACTCTTTCCTGACCTGATAATTGGTATTAGATTAAGGTTAGGTTCTCCTGTAAAAACATTGGCTATGATCTCATCCAATCAATCACCCCATGAACAAAATAAAACTACATGAGATCTGAAAGGTGCTCAGTAAAGAGAGCGGAACAGTAAAAGGATTGCCAACTTGAGAAAGCAACCTCGACTGCAGTCAACCTGTCTCCCTAAGAAAGATGCTGTTTCTTCTATCCAGTCACCTTTTTTTACAAATGTCTTAGTAATAGGAGTCCATACGCAAGTCTCATTCTTTTTCAAATGCAGAAAAGGTCCAAGGAAGTCGTTTGCAAGCTACCCACTCTACACCCAAAATATTGGCCAGATGCACCAGTCCGTCCACTCATCAAATTACTTCACTTAACTTGAAGCTCAAATTATATGAGAAGCAATCTCTTCTGCTTATACCTGCCAAAGTTTTCATAATAAGATTTATTTTAAAAAAAAAGTTCTAATAATAAGATAATTTTTCTAAGTTTTCAGAATAATTTCACTAGGTAGGTATTGTTTTTGTACATGATGATTATTTGTACAAAAAAGAGAGTTCACCTTGAGGTGGAACTCTATGTAAACATGATGTTGAACTTTATTACAGAAAGAACAAACCCTATATATTTTATCATGTTTATAAGGTTCATCTGGATTACTTTTTAAAATATCACCGACTATTATCTCTATGAAAACTTTGCAAAGTCAGGTTTCTCTTTCTGATGGATGCAGTTTTTAACTTTTCAATCAAGAGTGGTGGGCCCCAGATAACATCTACTAGTGGTGTTCTATTTGAGAGGGAAAATGAGACTCTGGGACCAGCAACATATTTTGTGGCCAATACAAACAGGTGGGCAGTTAGTAATGTTGGACTTCCTACTGGAAGCATCAATCCCAAGTTCAAAGTCAATTCACAATCACAATTTGCAAACACGGACTCAGAGCTATTCCAAACAGCACGAATCTCTGCTTCATCATTGAGATACTATGGATTGGGGCTTGAGAATGGCAACTATACTGTGAATCTCCAATTTGCTGAATTGCAAATTGAAGATTCTACATGGAGAAGTGTTGGTAGGCGTGTTTTTGACATATATGTCCAGGTCTGTATTATATATCAAAATTGTTTTACTGACTGCTTTTCGACTGCTGCCTTTTAATCTTCTTTTTCCTTTCCCTTCATGGCACAAATGGGTGCTTATGACCCTAATTTAAATTATGATTGACAGAACTATCATGGCATCTATAGTTAAAATGACATGAACTAGATGACAAACATACATGAAATAATAACCTAACAATGTGTTTACTTATCAAAGTTAAATTTGTTCTTAGTATATATTTCAAATTTATATCCAAATCACCATTTGTTATGGTCCCTACTATGTGATATACTTATGGGTTTACTTACAGGGAAATAGGTTGGAAGACACCTTTTCAGAGTCCTATTTTGAGTATTAGAGTGGGCTTGTTAGAGGAACCCTTCAGTGTGCAAAGTTTAAGGACTTTAAAAAATTTGAAGAAAATATTGCTTGCCTCTTTTTGTTCCATACAATCAACAAATTCAGTTGGAAAAAAAGAAACCTTTAGCCCCACTTCATGATCTGAAGTCATCCAAACGTCTAAAAGAACTGACTCTCACACCCAAAAGAAACGATAAATGAGAACAGAGTTTCTTAAAGAGAAGTAAATTGTTAAACTGCATACAGAAAATTTGAAAACAAGTGAGTGATTATCGTGCTCCCCTCTTCTGTGTGACAATGTGCAAGGAGTTTGTATCCTTGGTAACTAGCACCATCCTAAATGATCCTTGCTATTCTGACCTGGCGGATGACAGGCACAAATTATTTTAGCTATGCTGTTCCCTTCAATCTTCCACTACGTCATTTATAAATCATGATATTGAGATTAACCCTTCAATGGAAAAATTCCCAGCTAATAGACATATTGTGTAATACCATAGTAAAAAATAATATGTAACATTTCTTTTAGTTGTAAGTTAAACCATTTTCTCCTTTTCTGATTTGTTTGAATTTTGAATTTCCTTCTCCAGGGAAGTCTTGCTTTAAAGGATTTTGACATACGCAAAGAGGCAGGTGGCTCTAAACGAGCTATTTCGAGGGAATTTAAGGCACAGGTGTCTGAAAATAACCTTGAAATCCATCTCTTTTGGGCTGGAAAAGGGACATGCTGCATACCTGAGCAAGGTGCATATGGACCTTCCATTTCAGCCATCAGTGCTACCCCAGGTAAGAAGCAAATCTTGTGCTCTCCATACGCTCTTGCACTAGATCCAATTACTGATTGATGAATTTTTATATAGATTTTCCACCTACTGTGAGTAACAATCCTCCTTCCATTGTAATGAGCAAAACTGGTATGATTGTGGGGATCATTGTTGGAGTAGCAGTTGTAGGCTTCATATGTATTTTGGCAGTTTTCTGCATTATTCAAAGAAGGAAAAAGTCACGTGCTAATGATGATGAAGGTAAGCAAAAAATCTTCTATGAGCATGCATTTTCAAGAACCAAAATATGTGGAGGGTATTTTTATCAAAACACTGCAATTAAAGTTTTTTTATGTTCTTAGAGAAAAAAATCCAATTAAAAATATGATCTATTTTTGGATTAAAGTATAGGAGCATTTTATCCTCCAAATTTTTCTTTCCATCATTTCCTAATGTTTTGTTTTATGAATGTCAATAAGAGCATTTTTTTTTCATGAGAAATCATTGTTCTAATATGTCAATAAAAAAGGGTTTCTTTTGTTTTAGAACAGTAGTATCAGAATCATATCATGGAGTTTCTCCTCCAATTAAGTCAACGGTTAATTATAATATGTATTCTCAGTGGATAAATTACGTAAACAATTGGATCAATTGCTCTTCAATAAACTTCATTTGGTTTGTACTTGCAGAGCTCCTAGGTATAGATGCCAAACCATACACATTTAGTTTTGCTGAACTGAGAACTGCTACAGAAGATTTTAGTCCTGCTAATAAGCTTGGAGAGGGGGGTTTTGGACCTGTTTTTAAGGTAAGTACCTATTCTGAAGAATAAAAAACATGGTGGAGCACACATCAGTTCATTCAAGTTTATTATCAGATATCAAAAAATTAACATTCAATGTTAGCATGTGATCCTTCTAAATTGGTCATCAAACTCTCAATTTTTCTTGTACATTAGAGATGCAAAGATTGTTATATAGATATACTATCTTTTAGCATAGTTTTAAGTTGGCACTCAACAGGGAAAACTTAATGATGAGAGAGTGATAGCAGTAAAGCAACTATCTGTTGCTTCCCACCAAGGCAAGACCCAGTTTATCACGGAAATAGCAACAATATCTGCTGTGCAACATCGGAACCTTGTGAAACTATACGGATGCTGCATTGAGGGAGATAACAGACTCCTTGTTTATGAATTTCTGCCAAATAAGAGTCTGGATCAAGCACTATTTGGTAGGGGCACAGAGTTCTCTGTTATTTCTACTCTAAATGGATAGCACCATGAAGACTTACACATCACTGGCTTGAATGTGGCAGGGAATAAGAACTTAAATCTCGATTGGTCAACACGCTTTGAGATATGCTTGGGAGTAGCAAGAGGACTTGCTTATCTTCATGAGGAGTCAAGGCTTCGAATTGTACACAGAGATGTTAAGTCAAGTAACATTCTGCTTGACTCCGAACTTATTCCTAAAATTTCGGATTTTGGCTTAGCCAAGCTTTATGATGATAAGAAGACCCACATAAGCACCCGTGTTGCAGGGACAATGTAAGATGATAGACATTCCATTTATCTCGGTATTTTCCATTATTATTTCTATGTAATACATGTTTTTTCTTTGTCATGGTGATGTAGTGGATATCTTGCGCCTGAATATGCCATGCGAGGACATCTTACGGAGAAAGTTGATGTTTTTGGGTTTGGGGTTGTGGCTCTTGAGATTGTAAGTGGGAGACCAAATTCTGATTCAAGTTTGGATGGGAAGAGGATGTACCTTCTTGAATGGGTATGAAATTCTATTTTATGCCTTTTTCCATAGTTGCACCATTTTTGTATTGCCTGTTTCAGGAGCTTCTTACGATCTTCAAACCGTAAAAATGCTTAATTCAGTCAAAGGTTTAGTGAACAATTATGCATGGTTAACTAAATTTTCTGAATTTCAAACAAAAACAAATATACTTAATTATGCAACTATAGTTCTCTGCAGGGGGGCCTCATCCATAACTTGATCCGATCTGGCTTTATTTGCTTCTGCTTTGAAACGTAATAAAGTGGCTTGCTTTACTATTTTTCTTCCTTTAAAGTTCTGATACATGGATTATTACCTGCAATTTCTTAGGCCTGGAACCTGCATGAAAACAACCAGGACCTTGAACTGGTGGACTCCAACTTGACAAACATTAACGAGGAGGAAGTGAAGCGAGTGATAGGAGTTGCTCTTCTGTGCACTCAGACATCGCCTGCGTTACGGCCACCAATGTCCCGTGTGGTGGCTATGCTTTCAGGAGATATTGAAGTAACAGGAGTAATCTCAAGGCCTGGATACTTGACCGACTGGAAATTTGATGATACAACCAGCTTTATGAGTGACAGTGCAAGTAGGGAAGCTGACAACAGTTATTACAAGTCATCAGCAAATGCAAGCATGGTTGCCAACTCTCCTCTAGAAGAAAACAAACCCATCCTTTCTGAAAGCATCAGAGAGGGTAGGTGAGTTCTTTTTCTTTGATTGGAGAACATGTATGGAATTAGTGGATGTAAATTTGAGACACAGATGATTTTAACCTATGTTTTCCTTTGTTTCTGTTTCCCTTTTCCTGAAAACCAAAATTTGATTTTGAAGCTTTTCCCTCGTACAAGTTACGTAGTTAAAAGGGAATTTTATGAATTTCTTTCGCCTTTTAACTTATTAGAATTGCGAGTTTTGTCTGCTATCAATCTTCTTTCTTTTTGTCTCTGTGCGCTCATTTTTGCCTCTCCTATCCAATGTCCATCTAGAGTTCTCTCAACTTTTTGGTTTATTTTCACAATTTCACTTTATCTTTTTATTCAAAAAAACAAAAAATGTTACCGTTGGTACAAATTCTCTTTTCTGACTACAAAGATGATATTTTTATGCTTTTTTTTTTAAAAAAAAGATGGGTTGCATTTAAAATCAACAAGAAGCGAGAGGTGAACCATAGACCAGTTAAGAGATGAGAATCGTATAGTTGACAAAAAACTGAAGAGCTGACAAATTAGTAGGTTGCCGCCGTATCTCAAAATCATTGATAACCCATCAATACCGAGCAAGAAGACTCTCTCCTCTCCGCCACATTATTCAAAACACCAAACAAACTATCCAACCATCCATACCATGTTGTATTATTATTTTTATACTCTTCAATGTATTGTATTATTTTTTCACTATCTCACCCATTTTTGTGATTCGTTATTAAATTTAAATTAACTCCTGATTTTTTAATCATACCATTCAATTATAAAAAATGATGTATATTTTAATTGCGATTAATAATTTTACATTACTACTTTTGTGAGATTTTTTTTTTCTTTTTCTCTTTATCCAAAGGTTAAAAGAGAAAAAAAAAAAAGGCAAAAAGTTATTTTTTATAAAATTACAAAAGAACAATTTTTAACTATTAATTTACTCGGTTTAAACTAATCGAGATATTGTAATAATTAATATTATTCGTTTTTAATTAAAAAAACTAAATATTTGACTATTGTAATTATTTTAATTAAAAAAATATAGTTTTCACACGACATTACTTTTATCAAAATCCTAATAATATTATACGTATATACATACCCATGAACACGCCGAGTTAAAAAATTTGAAGTGATGCATCCGCATATCTATATATATATATATATAATTTAGAAATTTTGAGGGAACTTTTTTATAGGGTTGAAAACATTGAATTTTTATTTTTAAAGTTACCACGTGTAGAAAAATGATTGGTAGATAATTTAATTAGTTAATTGACTCGAATTGACCATTAATTTATTCAATTGTACATGGGTAAAAAAGAGATATATCGGCGAGCAACGCTTTCGAACATTATTATATTATATTTTATATATATATATATATGTCTGTATTGTATTAATAAAACGTCGTCGTATTAGCTAGTAATTTTATATGGATGAAATTAGGACTCTCTCTCTGTATAAAATGATCGAAGGCCAAGACGCAGAGCTTCTTTCTATTATAACTCTTTTTATCGTCCTCTTACATGTTCATCATTTGAAACTCACCTTAGCTTTGACGATCATGTTGATCAGATTACCGGTTCGATTTCCGCTCGTTGCTTTGTACGTAATTTGCATATCGACTTGTCTGGTTCGTTCTCAAAATCAAACGGCACCTACTACCGATCCCGACGAAGGTATATAAGCTCTTTCTTCTTCTTCTTCTTCTTCTTCTCCTTCTCCTTCTTCTGCTTCTTCTTCTTCCTCTTCTCCTCCTCCTCCTCCTCCTCCTGCTTCTGCTTCTTCTTCTTCTTCGACCATCAGATATTCAGTTTTATTTTGTTTTTATTATTAAATTATTTGTTACGGGTGGTAGCGTTTCATTTATAGCCACCATATGAATTAATTCAAAATTCTTAAATTAAGTAAATTATTTAATAAAAAAACAAAATAAAAACTATATATATGCACGTGAATTTTACTTATATATATATATATTTTTTTTCATTTTAATTTTTATATATAATGTTTATAATTATTTTTTGTGCACTAAAATTGAGTAATTATTTGAAAATTTTGGTACATTAATAGTTTTTTTTTAATTCAATTAATATAAATTTTATTGTCAATTCGATTAATTTTAATTAATATAAGACGAAATAGTTTTTTTTTTTATAATTAAAATAGATTATCAAAATGCTAATAAATAGTTTATTGTCAATTCAATTAATTAGGTATAAAGAGAATTAAAAAAATTAATCATCTTCATAATTTGGTTTAAGCAATTTATAAGATTAATTAATACGAGACAGTTGTTTACTTTAATTAATTATCTAGAAGTCATTAAAAAAGATTCTGGAATTGACAAATTGAGAATATTTAATTATATATATATATATAAATACTCAATTTGCACCAGTTGACCACCCAGGCTCTGTAATAAAATATGTTATAAATTATTGTACTTATTATAATTTAATTTTAAATATTTTTATCTGATATTTTTTTTAAAAAATTAAATTAATTAAAATTATTTATAATAAATAAATAAATATTAAAGATCATATTATAATAAATATCAAACTCATGTACTAAATTTACCTTATGATTTATAATAATACCTATTTTAATTTATTTTTCTATTTTATAAAAAATTATGAATATAAATCCAATTGATTGAATTATAATTAATTCAAATATATTATTTAATTAATTAATTAAATATGTCACGTTGACGGCTGAAAAAAACAAAAACTATAATAAAAACAACACGTGGTAGGTATTCAGTCTTTTTTAATTAATTAATATTATTTATTTATTTATTTAAATTTTTAAATAATTAATAATTTTTTTTGGAGGAGACAGCAAGAACTCTGAATTCAATATTCTCAAAATGGGGAATAACGGCCGAACCGGGGTGGAATATCAGCGGAGAGATTTGCAGTGGCGTGGCATTATCAACCGACGCCACCAAAATCGACGATCCTGAGATCAGCCCTCTGATCAAGTGTGATTGCTCTTTTAATAACAACACTCTCTGTCGCATTAGAGAACTGTGAGTTTTTTTTACTTCTTCCACTCCCCTCTCTCTATTTCTATTTTTATATACAATAATTCAAAATTAATAAAAATAAAAATAAAAAATACCTGTCTGAGTTTTTCTTTAATTTATGTAATTAATTTTGAATAAAATACTTATTATAAAATATTATTCATATATTTAATTTAATTAATTATGGTAATAAAAAAAATTTAGTATATATTAGAATTCAAATAATATATTCCAACACTAATTTTTGAGCTTACTTAAAAAGTTAATAATAATTTTTAAAATTACAGAAAATATTAGTAAATTTTAAATTTTATTATTCCAATTTTATATAATTTTAATATTAATTCTTTTTTTTTTTCCTCTTAATAAAACTTGCGTTGAAAATCAGTTGGGCATACATACAATTCTACTTCTTTCATTTCATTTACTCGAGAGTGAAAAACAGTGGTGAGATGTTGGTTACTAGAAGAAGTGTCTGCGTACTTGTTCATCAAATTCATAGTGAAGCGACGAGTATCGGAAATTGATGCACTCTGCATTACAGTCCTTAATCGATTACTTCCATGGAGGTTTGGTGTTGTTATTTGGGAAAGAAAGGTGTGATGAGGGATGGAGTGTGTTTCTTATGGTGGATTAGGGTTGGTTGGCGACAAACCTATTCGATAAATGGCTGAGAGAAGCTAAACTAAGCCATGTATTTTTGTTTTTTTCTCAAAACATTAATCTGACTTTACTTAAACCAGAATTTTTCGTATTTGATTTTCATTTTGCTCGCGCGAAATTCTCTTTGCAGGAAGGTTTCCAGACTATCCGTCGAGGGACCAATTCCTGAGGAGCTATGGACTCTGACTCGCCTCACCAATCTGTATGATGTCTTTTCTTAATCTATGAGGAAATTAGCTCTACTTCTACTTTATACTTGATTTCTTCCAGCCACTGCTGGATCCCGCTTTGCTTGAGATTGGATCAAACGAAAAGGAGTTTGGTTTGGTGAACTCCTACTTCTTCAACTTTTAATGACTAAATATGAAGAAAATCACTTGGAACTCTATCTCAGCTTAATAATTAACTTGAGTGTGAATGAAAATGGTGTGGTTAATTTCTTTTTGTCACCAAAATATGATATATGGGTCAGCAGAGTGTCATGCAATTTTCCTTTTCAGTTGCTTGTTTAACGGTGTCAGACAAAGATTTTGAATTATTTAAAAGTTGGAAATTAAACTGATATATGCTTCAAAGTTTTGAGGACTACGCATACACTTGACCAAAACTAAGGATTTGGTGAAATGAATTAATCAATAAACTAGTTTTACTTGAATATGTTAACTTTTTGTTACGTCTTGTAACGAACTCTCTCTCTTTTTCCTACAGGAATTTAGGCCAAAATGTCTTGACAGGTCCCTTGTCTAGATCTATTGGAAATCTGACACGAATGCAATGGCTGTAAGGAAAATTTGATTTTCATTCCAAAACATCTATTGCTTGGAGTTATAAGAGATTGAATGTAGAGGTTTCTTATTCTGATGTTTAACCTATGTTGATTAGGACCTTTGGCATCAATTCATTATCAGGAGAGATTCCCAAAGAAGTTGGATTGCTTACTGATTTAAGATCATTGTAAGTTGATCTAATTTTTCATGTAATTTATCAAAGCACAGGTAGTTCTTTTTTTCTACTGAAATGAGTGACTTCCCTCTCAAATAATTTTCATCTTCTCAAACTCCTCTTCCTGCCAGCATTATAATCTTCAATTTTTTCTTTTTTTTGATCAGTTATTACTAAAGAAAAGATAAAACAATTAGATCTTCCCTAAAATGTGCATGATTTAGAAGAGTACGTTTCTCGTGGAATGACTTGAATCACCACATTTGGTGGGAAGATATCTATTCGTGGCTACTAAATGTCATTAGTTGGAGTGGTCAGAATAGGCTAATAGTCCATGTAGTCTTTTTTTTTTTAAATTAAAAACAATGACTAGTTGATGCTCCTCCTTCCTCAATAACTTACTGAACCTTGACAATCTAAACTTACAGAAACAATTTTTTTTTTATATGCAGTGCTATTGGGGCAAATAACTTCTCTGGTTCTCTCCCTCCTGATCTTGGAAATTGCCGGAGACTAGAACAACTGTAAGTTTTAGTATTTGGTTTTGCCCATTTCACAAGCAAGATTTCTTTAACACTTTGAATTGCATTTACTCGTTATAAGAAGCAGATCTTGAGTACTTTATTTTTTTGCGATAAAAGGGTAAGAAATATATTGAGTGTAGGCACCAAAGGGGTGCCGTCCATGTACAAAAAATTTACAAATCTAAGAGCATATTTACAATAAAATCAAAATCATCAAGGTTACAAAAGTGACGTCCGAGTATGGTGGACCCAAAAAAGTGAAACCATTTATCCTTGATATTTCCAAAACTATCCTATTTACCTTCAAAAGCACGGTTGTTCTTTCTTTCCATAGGATCCAAAATATTGTAAGGGGAATAAGTCGATAATTCTTTTTTCGTTTGCATAGAAATTCCCAAGCTTTTAATTCACCTTGTATAGTGCCTGCAGTACTCCAGCTGGTGCCTAGTAACCCAGGTATCATTGACCATAGTTTATGAGTGAAAGGACGAGGTAGTAAGAGATGGTTACAAGACTCAGCATCTTCTTTCCAAAGAAAGCATCTACTAGCCAGAATAATACCTCTTTTTATGAGATTATCCAAGGTAAGAATCCTTTCTTTGGTTGCTTCCCATGTGAAAAAAGAAACCCAAGGAGGGGCAGCACTGTTCCTGATCATTTTTGTTGGGAAATTTGGTCTACTTGTTCTGTTGTATGGGGCCAGATAATGGTAGAAAGTCTTGACCGAGAATTTACCATTATTACCAATTGTCCAAGATCTTGAGTACTTTATAACTATAAACAATCAGTTTTTTTAGCACAAGATATCAAGATCATGAAAACTAGGGTCAGATTTACCAAAATCGAAGATTGTAAGAACTCATGACTATTTTAAGATGATCATACGTTTAGGTTCCTTGTGGTCCACGAAAATGTTTTTTAAGTTTTACTTCGTATAAACATATATGTTGATACATAAAAAAATGTGATGGTTGAAAAAAAATTAGAAAAAATAAAAATAAAACTACAGCATGATTTTCTATTTAACACGAAATGGGGGATAGTAATAGAAGTGAGTCATTAACTCTCAATCATCTAAGTTAGATGGTCTTGGTAAGTACAACATGAATTTGAATATAATAAAATAGCTGCTTTTATTAACTTTTAGAAAATTATTTTTATCTATACTTAAGTTAGTACCACACATAATAATAATACGTATGTATAAATATATGTACATATACATATATATGTCTATATCAACTTCTATACCTATATATGTATCTATGTTTTGTTCTCTATTAATAGGGATATACATATTCATACAGAAATGTATATTTACAAAATATAGTGAATATATACACACATATATGGATACATATGTACATGTATATTTATATATATATATATATTGTGCGCTTAAAAGGATAACTTTATGTATGTACCTACATGTATACTTAACTATCTATATACTTATTGTTATGTACATATACAAATTAACGAAATAAAAACTAAAACTTTTTCCAATATACCAAACCCGGTCTTAGTGTTTTCCCATGGCAGACCAATATTGCCTCTGTTTCTATTGCTATCAGAATACCTTGGGTATGTTTTATCAAACACTAATAAATTATACATTTTCAATTATGTCATTGTGTGCAAATATTTATAATGTATATTCATGTTTACATTGGACTGTGAGTTCTCCTCCCTGTGTTACTTTTGTGCACGCTAAACTGTTATACATGCCTATCCATGTCAGCAAGCACATATGTACTGTAACACACCGATTTTTTTTCAGTAGTGTTACCTCAACCATGTTAGTATACATGATACAACGTATATCATTTCATAAATAAATTCGATCATACACATAAAGAAAATACTGTAAACAAGTTGCTCAATTTCTAAAATTTCTCAACTGTATATCCATAATTATACTAGTTTACGAATTTCACAAGTCCCTGTTTCAAAAATGAGTTACATTGTAACCAACTATGTAATTATTCCCTTTACTAGTTATACTCTTTGTTCCTTCTCCTCTATACGCTAGGTTCAGAAGCACGCAGCTCCGATTCAGTTCTCGGTCCTACTTTATCTGTAATTGATAGGGAATGAGTATATATACAAACTCAGCACAGTAAATTTAAATCAGAAATATAGCATGGAAATCCAGCTAAATGTCTATTCTTCTATGTTTCCCCCCCTGTTACATTGGTCACGCCTTCTTTTCTACCCTCACTCTCCTACTACTACTCATCTAACTTTACCGTAATTGTCTCATCTCCTGGATGAAAAATTATCAACTCTATTAGGTGTAGTCACCCAATATTACCAAGATACCTAACCCTTCGGCCCTGACCCCGCCACTCACTCGCATTGTTACTCCCAGATAAAACTCCCCAACTGGCCACCCACACACACACCGTTACTGTTTCCTTTCATCACCAATATCGACGACTCAACTCGTTATTAGTCTAGCAACTTCCAGACATCACCAATATCGGCAACCGACTTACCTTTTTGAGTGACGGGCGTCCCAACCCCACGCCACATGACCACCTCTAATATATCATCACCACATTCATACTCAGTATACCACACATACATGCACACTTAACCCACATGCAAGTCATTTCAATTTAAAATACTGATAAGCAATCAATATCTCCATGCAGTTTTCAAACACACAATCATACTTATATTGCACACACAAATACACGCACACACAAACACACGCGCACACACACCCCCTTGCTGTTCTCTATCCTACTTCCCCAATCCCTTTCTCTTCCACTCAACAGTTCACCTCTCATTAGCACCTGCACCTCTTTCAAACTCTCCCTTGCTCTCAGTTCCTCTCTTCCCTCACCTCTGCCTTTCTCGCCTCACAGCACTTTTCTCTCTATCACCATCAACCACCACGTAAACCCCTACGCGTCCATCAGAACATGTTCCCTACATTCCTTTCTTCCTCTCTCTCTCTCTCTCTGTATTTCGCCTCCCCTCCTATAACCCGATTTTGGTATGTTTCCCTATCTCCACCTTTCCCCGATAACTACCTAGAGCACACACACACTCTACCTCTCCGCTTAATGCTCGCATCTCTTGTTTCTTCCCTTTATGGTGTTCGTCTAACTTCCACTCTCCTGTACGTATATTGTTTTCTCCCGACTCACCCTTCCCGTATTTGTTTACCTCTCCTCCCACAGATTCCCTTACTCCTCTTCACTCACAGTCCTACTCGAAACTTCCCGTAATCAAAATCCTTCCTTCGCTTTCCTATTCCTTCAGACACCTATTTCCTCCTCTAATTCTTTACACTGTCTCGACAACACTGTTCCCGTACCTATTTACCTGTCCTCCCACAAATTCTACTACTCCTCTTCACTCACAGTCCTAATCGAACCTTCCCGTAACCGATCTCCTTCCTTCGCTTTCCTATTCCGTCAGGCACTTATTTCCTCCTTCAATTTCTTACACTGTCTCGACAACATCATAAAACCTCAAATGCCAAACGTTGTTTCAAAGTTTGCAAGATTGAATTCACACTACAAATTCACCATTTCTATGTTTGAAATTTAAATTCACCATACCTCCAATGTCCATCGTCCTCCACATTGCCATAGCTCACTCCGTCGTCTAACTCGTCTCCTCCTTCTCCAGCTCCCTTTCTTGTCCTCGACCGACTCCTCTCTTCTCGTCTTTTCCTTCTCCGACTCTCTCTCTCAAATCTTCTCTCGACAATCTCCTCTCTTCTCCTCTCGTTTTTCCTTTTTTCTTCTTTTTCTTTTTTTTTTCTTTTCTTCCTTCTATTTATACCCCACCTGCCAATTATCCCATCTGTCCACTCTTATCCCACAATCCATACCGTTCTTTCTCACTCCTCTCCCTCTTTTATACACCCATATATATATATATATCCTTATTGTTATTATTATCATTCATAATAATTTAATTTTTCTTTTACAACCAAAAAAAAAACAGTTATTACATTATTTCCCCCTTGAAAAGAAATTTGGTCCATCAAATTTCGTTTATTATCTCAAAGAGTTGCAGATAGTTACTTCTCATCCTGTCCTCCCGTTCCAACGTTGCTTCCTTATTTGCGTGATGTCGCCATTGTATCTTCACCATAAGTATCATCCTACTTTTCAATTTCCTTTTTTGTCGCTCAAGGACCCTGATCGGTTCCTCTTCGTAGGTCCAGTCCTCCTCCAATGGCAATGACTCATACTGTATAATGTATTTCGGATCAGGGTGATATTTCTGTAATATAGAAATGTGAAATACATCGTGAACCCCGCTATACTGCGGAGGAAGCGCGATTCGGTACGCAACCATATCCACCTTCTCGAGAATCTCAAAAAGGCCTATGGACCGTGGGCTCAACTTCCATTTCTTCCCAAACTTTAACGAACTTTTCATTGAGGACACCTTCAAAAACACATAATCCCCTACCTCAAAGCTCAACTCCCTCCTACGATGAGCTTACTGAACCTTGATAATCTAAACTATAGAAACAAAATTCTTTTTTCTTGCAGTGGTATTGGGGCAAATAACTCCTCTGGTTCTCTCCCTCCTGAGCTTGGAAATTGCCTGAGACTAGAACAACTGTAAGTTTTAGTATTTGGTTTTGCCCATTTCACAAGCAAGATTTCTCTAACACTTTGAATTGCATTTACTTGTTCTAAGAAGCAGATCTTGAGTACTTTATTTTTTTGAGATAAAAGGGTAAGAAATATATTGAGTGTAGGCATCAAGGAGATGTCGCCCATGTACAAAAGATTTACAAATCAAAGAGCATATCTATAATAAAACCAAAATCATCAAGATTACAAAAGTGACGTTCGAGTATGGTGGCCCCAAAAAAGTGAAACCATTTATTCTTGATGTTTTCAAAATTATCCTCTTTACCTTCAAAGGCACGGTTGTTTCTTTCTTTCCATAGGATCCAAAATATTGTAAAGGGAATAAGCCGATAATTCTTGTTTCGTTTGGATAGAAATTCCCAAGTTTTTAATCCACCTTGTATAGTGCCCGCAGTACTCCAGCTGGTGCCAAGTAACCCAAGTGTCATTGACCATAGTTTATGAGTGAAAGGACAAGGTAGTAAGAGATGGTTACAAGACTCAACATCTTCTTTGCAAAGAAAACATCTACTAGCAAGAATAATACCTCTTTTTATGGGATTATCTAAGGTACGAATCGTTTCTTTGGTTGCTTCCCATGTGAAAAAAGAAACCCAAGGAGGGGCAGCACTGTTCCTAATAATTTTTATTGGAAAATTTAGTCTACTTGTTCTGTTGTATGGGGTCAGATATTGGTAGAAAGTCTTGATTGAGAATTTACCATTATTACCAATTGTCCAAGATCTTGAGTACTTTTTAACTATAAACAATCAGTTTTTTTAGCAAAGATATCAAGATCATAAAAACTAGGGTCAGATTTACCAAAATCGAAGATTGTAAGAACTCATGACTATTTTAAGATGATTATACGTTTAGGTTCCTTGTGGTCCATGAAAATGTTTTCTAAGTCTTACTTCGTATAAACATTTATGTTGATACATAAAAAATGTGATAGTTGGAAAAAATTTAGAAAAATAAAATAAAAACTGTAAAAGATTGGAACTTAAATGGAGATGAATTCATAAAATTAAATGTGGAAGCGATTAATAGAGATAGGGTTTACATTTCTTACACAATAATTTAGAATACCCAATAGGGTTACGGGAATGTCTTTTCTAAAAAATAAACAGTAATTAAAGAAATGAAAAGAAGAGCGAATGTAAAAATACCCTATGACAACTTTCACTAGCACTTGAAAGGAGTTCAGGTGATGAATTACTCACAACGCTCTTGCTGATCGGAATCTGGATCTGGATCTAGATCCTGATTCTCTTGATCTGAAATGGTTAATGAAAGGGTGAGTTACACTAATCTAGTAAAAATATCACATTCATCATAGATACGGAAAGCTGAAGATTGGTAAAAATAAAAAAAACAACTAATGAAACTCTTACTTTATTTAAATATCTTTAAACTTGAAGACGTTTGTTTGATACTTACTGTAACGAGTTTTCCAAAAACAACCTATGAACACCAAATCATACTACTTTTCACTTTCATGCATAAGAGAATAAAAGACAGTAATTTTCATTTTTTACATGTTTTCTGGTACTCTTGGGGGTCATAGGGACGTTACTTTCCTACTCGTAAATCCAGTATCCAATTTTACAATTAACCGGTCGTCCGCATATCACATCCGGTAATGGGCGTCAAACATTCAATCGCCTTGATACCCCGTCCGGTATGAGAATGAACCATATCTTCTAAACTTTTTTAGTAAGGGACTTCTCAGTTTCGTTCGACTGAGATAACTTTCACGGTAAGGTTCTTTATTTACCGGGCCCGTTCCCCTTTTCCTGATTAACCAGCAAGTTTTTTACATACAGATTTTAATCAACAAACAACCAACAAACGATATATAAACAAAATAATCAGATAAGTTGATCAGACCATTGAACTATAAATTAAGAACCTGTACTATGCGAAAATCAAGTAAGTAGCACAGTATAGGAAAATAAACAGGAAATTAAGACAATTATGAATTAACTGGTTGCACCTCCACTAGTGGCTTGTAATTATTTTTAGAATTTTTTAAATTTTCACAAAAATACAAAATTATACATCGTTAAGCTCTAATTTACTGTAACGGAGAATAAGACAATGGATCCTTACCCGAATCAGTATTTCAAGACGTCGTGCTGTTTACCACACCTAATAGGTACTGGGTTCTCTGAATGTTTCATGCAGAATTCAAAATACTCGTCACGTATCTGAAAATATCTCAAAAATCTAAAATCACTGTCCAAAACTTTTCGAAAAAACACGATAGAGGACCTCAATTGGCCAGAAAATCACCAAAAATGCCGAATTTGCCGGCAGGGGGTCACCGGGTGCGGCGGCTCCGCCGATCCTTCTTCCCAGCTGAGGTTCCTTCTTCAGCTAATCTGTACATAAAAGGACAGTGAATATAATGATCAAAAAATCGCGTGAAACGGGAATAAAAAATGGGCTCATTGAAGGGATTTTGGGGTTTTGGCTGCTGTCTGCGATTTATGGCTCACCCACTGTCTCTCTTGCTCCGATTCGGGTACAAGGGTACTCGGAATCGAATTCCGAGCAGGTATGGGGAATTTTTACCTTCTTTGGCGGCCGATGGTGGCTACAGTGCGGCGACGGTCGGCGGTCGGCCTTCTTCTCCGGCGCCTGGTTCTTCTTCTCTGGCAAGGATTGGCGGTTAGGGTTTTGGTTCCCAAGCAACGCGAAGTATTTATACTCATCCCGTGTTGATTTGATTCGTCCATTGCGATTGATCTCATCCGTCCAATCTCACATAAAGAGAAAATGAAGTTGGATTGTCCATTGCGATTGATCTTGGTTGTCCGATTGTGTCTAAGGGGGAAATGAATGTAGGCCGTCTATACGCGCGGGATCGATCCTGAGCCGTCTGATTGCAGGACATGTAGATCGTCCACGTGGCCTCCCGCGTGGCACCGACATCAGCGTGCCTTGCCACGCGGTGTGCTCCGATTTGTCAGGATTATTAACTGCGCTGTCTTACATGACTGAATTTTCTCTATTTGTAGTTTGACCATCTGTTACTAATTTTTCTTTAAAAAATACTATATGAATTCAAATTTTCACTCATTTTTTTTTTTAAAATTGCTTTCAGTTATATTCTTACTTATTTTTTTTCAATAATTTAATAAAATTAAATAAAATTAATTTATTTATTTATTTTTTTAAATATTGAAATTGATTTCGGATCAAATTTCGAATTTGGGTATTACAAAAACTACAGCATGATTTTCTATTGGACACGAAATGGGGGATAGTAATAGAACTAGTCGTTAACTCTCAATCATCTAAGTTAGATGCTCTTGGTAAGTACAACATGAATTTGAATATAATAGAATGCTGCTTTTATTAACTTTTAGAAAATTATTTTTATTTATACTTAAGTTAGTACCACACATAATAATAATACGTATGTATAAATACATGTATACATACATGTGCATATACGTATATATGTCTATATCAACTTCTGTACCTATATATGTATCTATGTTTGTTCTCTATTAATAGGCATATACATATTCATACAGAAATGTATATTTACAAAATATAGTGAATATACACACACATATATGGATACATATGTACGTGTATATTTATATATATATATATATATTGTGCGCTTAAAACGATAACTTTATGTATGTACCTACATGTATACTTAGCTATCTATATACTTATTGTTATGTACATATACAAATTAACGAAATAAAAACTAAAACTTTTTCCAATATACCAAGCACGGTCTTAGTGTTTTCCCATGGCAAACCAATATTGCCTCTGTTTCTATTGCTATCAGTAAAGGAATACCTTGGGTATGTTTTCTCAAACACTAGTAAATTATACATTTTCAATTATGTCATTGTGTGCAAATATTTATATATATATATATTCATGTTTACATTGGACTGTGAGTTCTCCCTGTGTTACTTTTGTGCATGCTAAACTCTTATACATGCCTATCCATGTCAGCAAGCACATATGTACACATGTAAATTTTTGTATATATAAACTTTTACTCTAAACTGCTATAGCTACATTCTTCAAATGAATTCTAACAGGAAGCACTTGCAAAATCTTTTACTTTTCTAGTAAGTATATTAGGCAGTTGGAAATTATCTTGTGCAGTAGGTATACATTGCGTGGTATTCTGTTATGGTCCGAAGGAGTGGATCCCCTTACAAGTTCGGTTAATGTAAACTTCTAGATCAAGTTAACTGACTACTTTTATTTTGTTCTGGTTTTTGACATATGATATGAGAATTTGTATTATTTTTCTTGTCTTAAGAGGTAAGTGCAAAACTAATGGAAGTTTGTCATTGCGTGGTATTCTGTTATGGTCCGAAGGAGTGGATCCCCTTACAAGTTCGGTTAATGTAAACTTCTAGATCAAGTTAACTGACTACTTTTATTTTGTTCTGGTTTTTGACATATGATATGAGAATTTGTATTATTTTTCTTGTCTTAAGAGGTAAGTGCAAAACTAATGGAAGTTTGTCTATCACGACAGTTATATAGATAGCTCTGGGGTTCGTGGCGAGATACCTAGAACGTTTTCTAATCTACAGAACTTGGTGACAGTGTAAAGAAATTTGATCATATTATCCAAATAATTGAATTTATTTTAAAACAAGAATTTATCAAAAGATAAATAGAAATTTTGAGAAAATTTATTTATTCATGTCAGCTGGGCATCAGACACTGAACTTACAGGCAGAATTCCTGATTTCATAGGGAATTGGTCGAAGCTTGCTACACTGTAAGTATATTATTTAGTTTTCCTCTTTTGTTTTTTGTGTATAGTTTACTTACTTTTCTTTGTACTCTAAAGCTAATGTCTAACACTGCAGCATAAGTTGGTTATACTCGACTCATAAATGAAGGAGATCAATTCAAACCCTGAATTTTTTAATTGAAAATATAAAGAGAGATCAAGAATTTCCACTATTTCTTCAATTCATGGACCAAATTCAATCTAATGGGATATTTTATTTACATTTTCTTTTCAACCAAGAATGTTTTATAAAAGAGATGTTTTTTATTTCTATTCTTTTTTCGGAGAACATTATTTATTTTTTTCTGATTTAATAAAACAGAAAGAAGAAAATGTGTCTAGTTTTAGGATTATAAAAATTAACTTTCTTCTGAATCAGAAAAGTAGAAAACATATTCGATCTAATCCTTTGTTTAACTTTAGAAAATTCTATTCTTCCAACTGCAAATTTAAGTGGAAAATATGGGAAAATACCATCTTAATTCACTGCTTTCTTATTTCAAAGGCCTGCAAGCTTTACAATCTTTGCTATATATACCTGTTTGTATTCTTTGTAGGAGATTTCAAGGTAACTCTTTTGAAGGTCCTATTCCATCAACATTCTCAAATCTAACTTCGATGACAGAGTTGTGAGTACTTTCCCTTACTGGTCATGTTTATTTTATATCTTGTGTCTATGATCTTAACCTTTCTGTCAAATAAAATTGTAGGAGAATAAGTGATTTGACGAATGGAAGTTCATCGCTGGAGTTTATAAAAGATTTGAAATCCCTAAGTATCCTGTATGAAAACATAAATCGACTCCATTGGGCATCTTACTATTATGCTTTTTTCTTCTTTTTGCTTCACTCTTACAACCTGATAATTACATGTCCTGCAGAGTACTAAGGAACAACAATATTTCTGATTCAATTCCACCCAACATTGGCGAATTCCAGAATTTGACACAACTGTAAGTTGTTCCTCTTGATGAGTAACTACTTATATATACTAAAGATGGAAAGTTAAATTTGTACTAAAAATTTAAAGCAAATTTACGAATGAGAGCACGGGATGGGCAAGTCAGATTTGTTTCTTTTAATATATTGTTAACTAGTTATGTTTATTAACTTTGGAAGTGTAATCTGTCCATTCCTCAGAGATTTGAGTTTCAACAATTTGACTGGAGATATCCCAGCCGCGCTTTTCAATATGAGCAGACTTCGTCACTTGTAAGATGCTACTATCCTTAATTATGTCATGCACTTGCACACAAGTACTTGCATCCTGAAGAAAGTATTTTTGCTCTAATTGTCAGGTTTCTAGGGAATAATAGGTTGAATGGATCCTTGCCTGCCCAAAAGAGTTCGTCACTCCTCGCCATGTGAGTACATCTAACATGGCTATTGGCATCTCAAAATGCTTTAAAATTGAAGTTATTTTTCTCAAAATTCAATTAAACAGATCTTTTGCTATCTTAAAGAGCAGATTTCTGGTGAAATATGGAAACATGGAAGGTGCTGAGCTTATATGGATCAATATCATTTCAATGAGTCTTAAATCAAATGCATTTAGTAATTCCTATTTGGAATGTCCACTTGAAATTATTTTCTTATTAAATTGGCAATTACAGAGATGTATCATACAACAATCTAGCTGGAACACTTCCTTCTTGGGTTCATGAACAAAATTTGCAAGTGTAAGTCTTCAAATGATAATTCTTATTTCTGATTTTGTTTCATGATTTATTGCCAGCCGATTTCTAGTTTAATATTCCTAATGACCAGAAGTTTAGTAATGAATAGAAAAATGGACGAATTCTGGTTGCATTTTAATGGTTTGGGTAAAAATGGTAAATCCTTGTCTTGGCATGAGGTCTGATGCAGTAATGAATCACTGATCCAATGGTAAATCCTTGCCTAGGTTAGATGGCTTTACTCTCCAATTCTATGTTAAACAGGTGGTATGAGGAGCTGTCATTAATGACAATAGACAAGATATCGAGTAGAATAGCACAGATAATATATTAAATAAGAAATATGTCTGTCTTCTACTATGGTGTTCATTGGAGTTAGCACAAGGAGGTTTGTATGTAAAATATTATTTTAATGATCTTAAGACGATAGTTCTGAGAACGGTGCTTCAATTTTCCCTTTGGTTAGCTATTTGAGAAATAAAGAGGGCTCTTAAGGTAGATTGCTGTTTTTTCGCTTGGGAGAGTATTCTATGAAAAAATGGCTCTCTGGGTTACCATAGTTTATTTGGCAAGGAGAATGCTGTGACTGAAAATCATCTTTGAATTCCTTGATGTTGGGATTTCAACCATCAAATTAAATGGTAGTAATTCAATTCCCACCATCAAAGAATTCAAGGTGGTATGCTAGTAACTTAAACATAACAAGATATGTTCTAGTTAAACATAATAAGTCTAAGGAAAATTAGAACTAGGAACTAACTAGGAAACTGAATAATAATTGAATCAAACACATCGTAGGAGATAGATGCTTGCATGCCCTTGATTGTTGGTTTAACAGTTGCAACAAGGGAGATGGCGGAAGCCTCATAGAAGATAGTCTATTTGCAAAAACCCCCCTCGCCCATGATGCTTTAAATAAAAAAATTTTTACACATACTTGAAGGGCATCTTCTGTGGTGTATGCTCAACACAGATTTGGGCTTTTATCCAACATTCTTATCAGTGACGAAACTAACGTGGAAATCTTTAATGCCAATACGAATGCAGGAACCTAGTTGTCAACAACTTCACTGTGGAAAGCTCGGAAAACAGGTCATTTTCTTGGTGCTATAATTTGTTTGGATGCTTTTGAATTGACCCTATCTTTAACTTGATGTATTTGCCTACCTAAACCAACTGGAGTCTGTGGCATTGCTATGAGTGATCTTGCTATTATTTTCTTCTCAGAGAATTGATGTCAGTGTTTTTTGTGTGTATAACAGACTAATTTTCCCCTTAACTCTGTTAGAGAAGTATTTTAGTTAAGTTTTCCTGTGTAGTGGTTTAATTGACTGCTTCGATGATTGTTTTTAACTTGTTAGCATTTAATTTAACAAACTGATACTGTCTTGCGTTTCCATTTTTCATTTAATGTTATGTACATTTTACCATATGTAATTTTCAAAATTAACTGCAAAAATATTAAGAGAAAATTTAGGAGGAAAATAGGAAGGAAAAGAATGTTTTGATGTGAGAAGACATAGGAGAAAAAATAGGTAGAGAAATATATGCTAGAATCATAAAAAAAGGGAAATTTTCCTTTATTATTTAGAGTATTTTTTTGGATTTTAAGGGATATCAACTGGGTATCATAAGTTGCAGAATAATGTGGAAGAAAACTATAAATAAAAATTTAGTCTTTCTTCATGATATCAGAGCATGATTCTCTCACCCATCTAACCTAAAACCCATTTGACGTGCCAAAATATGAAACGACTAGCCATCTCCTAAGTTCAAAGTCGAAAAAGCGTGAATCCAACAGCAAACATTCCACTAGGGAACAATAACATGGAGAATTCGGCAATGTCCATTGCTGGACATAAACGACCAAAACTTACCTTGGTAGCAATTCGTCCTGATGTTTATGTCTGGGACAGGAAAGGAGGACCACCTCACAGGAGCCACTGATCCACTGGCCATCAACAACCCAAGATATCAGGTATGGAAGGCTGAAGGCTGTGTGATCATGTCATGGCTTATTAACCTGATGACGAATAAGATAGGAGAAAATTTTCTTCTGTTCAAGACGGGGAAGGATATTTGGGATGCTAGCTGTGAAACTTTCTCAAAGACAGACAACACATAGGAGCTTTTTGCAGTGGAGAGTATGCTCCACAACCTGCAACAGGGAGACCTGACCGTGATTCAGTACTTCAATGCCCTGTTGCGGAATTGGCAGCTGCTCGACTTGTATGAGGAACAAAGGTGGAACTGTTCCAGAGATGGGCTCCAGTACAGACGAATCATGGAGAAGAAGAGGCTGTACAAATTCCTTTTTGGCCTCAACGTAGAACTGGACAAAGTTCGGGGAAGGATTTTAGGAACCAGACCAATTCTCAGGATCTGCAAGGCCTTTGCTGAAGTATGTCTGGAGGAAAGCCAGGACAAAGGTAATGGTTGGGAACTGACTACCAGTCTCGGCTCCAGAAAGCTTGGCATTTTCTGTTTAGGGGCCACACACAGTGTCACAGGAACGAAGCAGAAAAGGGCTTTGATGCGAGCTTTGCGAGAGATCCAACCACTCTTGCTGGAAAATCTATTGTCGGCCAGTTGAAGGAAAGAAAACTGAAACCCAAGAGACAGAAAGAGACGAGGAAATCTGGAGAGAGAAATCAGAGGGAATGTGGCTGGTCTGGTGGACGTGGATGCTGAGGGAAAAATAGATGAGCAGAAGATGGTATTCAGTAAGAAGCATTGGAATATTTAAATAACTTAATGAGTGCCCATCAACTAACACTAGCAACAGGTACTGGATCATATCTCATTCAGATAACCTAACTGATGCTCCATTTAGTCCTTAAAATTCAGTTAATGCGTGGATTGTCACAAAGTTTCAGATTACATGACTGGTAATCTAAAGTTGTTCAAGACATATGAACTATGTCAAGCAAAAATCTATATCAAAATTGCAGACAGATCTTTATCAAATGGTAGTTGAAAAAGGCATTGTATGTTTATATAAAAATATAGAATTAAACCCTGTGTTCTATGTTCCTGAATTAAGTTGCAATTTATTGTTAGCAAGCAAATTAACTCGAGAATTGAGAGTTATTGCTAAATTTGGTTCCACCATGGTTGAATTTTAAGATTATGCTCGGGGAAGACGATTGACAATGTTGAAATGCATTCAGGGCTCTATATCCTCGAAAGCAATTATTCTTAAGAATCTTCATTCTTTGAATTCTCCTGTTTTACCTCATGTAATGATTAGTGCATTTATATTATCGCACTATTTTTTTTTAAATAAAAAATATGAGGTATATATATTAACAGGGTACCAAAGAGGTACTACCCACGTACAAAAAAATTACAATCGTGTTAGAGTATTAATGATATTTCCAAAATTTTAATCCCTAATTTTGTTATGCCCAGTAATATAGAACCAAAAACATGGAACCACCTATCTCTCAACTTATAAGTCAAATTCTTTACTCTCAAAAGGTCAATAGTTAATCTCTTTTCGTATAATCAAAAAATAGTCAATGGAATCAAATTAGTACATTCTTTTTTTCTTATATAATCCACCCCAAGCCAAAATTTCCTCCCTAACAATTACCTGTCATCACCCAATTAATCTCTAAAAGCCCATAAATCATGCACCACATATCATAAGTCACATGACACCATAAAAGAAGATGGTTACATGACTCCTTTGCATTCATACATAGGTAACATCTGTTGACAAGAATATGGCCTCTAGACATCAGCTTGTTACCCTCTGTTTGAATAAATTTTAGTGATAGGTAATTAGTGTATGACAATAACAGTGATTAGATGATAATGATACAGAATGGCAATGGTAAAATTTTTTATATTTGGATGATTGCGTGTTAATGTATGTTAATAGCAACGGTTTGTTTGGATGATAAGATAATATAGTTGTATTTTTAGTTAAATTATTAATTTACCCCTACCTATTATATGTAATAGTAAATAGTATATAAGAAATATGTAATTAAAAAAAAATTATATAAGAATATAATTAAATTTGTATTTAAATAAATAATTATTACACATAATCAAATTAAATTTTTATATTTGATAAAATAAATAGTTATTATTTATATTATCATATTAATTTAATTTTAATAAAAATAAAATTATTTACATATTAAAAACAAATGGTTGTAATTATATACTATTATATTAAATCTAAAATTATTTCGATAAATAAAAAATTAAAATGTATTTGAAATAATCACATATAATGAGTTAATTTGAGAAAAAGAGAAGAAAAATAAGGTTTTTATTTGAAGGCGTAACTGGAATTAAGTATATTTTATGAGGGTATAACGGAAAAAAAATTATTTGTCGGTCACGTACCACCGATTCGATGGTTTTAAAATTCATCTCAAATTTATTAGTCGGATACCATTTACTACTATTTCATCAAGTTGGAAGTTGAAACGAATATGATTTTTTCACGTTCGTGGAGTACCATACAATAATTGATTATCATTTACCACGATCCACGTTAATGATCAGTATACATTCCCTACTGGCCTCCCAAGCGAAAAAAACTATTTTAGGAGGTGTTTTTGATTTCAATATCTGTTTAATCGGGAAATTGTGGCTCCTTTCAGACCTTTCCCTCCTAATATGGTTGTAGTAAGACGTAACAAAAAAATTTTCATTCTGACTCAACTTCCATAGCACCTGATCTGGTTCATTATTAAGCTGTTGGAACTCCAGAAGATGCAGAAGAGCTTCATACTCCTGAACCTCCCCATCATTCAAATTTCTGGAAACATTCACCTCCCAAGCCCTGCTGCCATTGCTTTCCTTGTAAGTCTTCTTTACAACCATGTTTCTAGATTGTGTGATTGCAAAAATACTTGGCAATCGGCTCATACACTCATCCAACCAGAATCTGATTCTGTCACACTCCCAATTTTCCACTGAGTGCACTCCTCAAAACAAGGCCACTCCATAAAGATTTTCCTCCACAGCCCTATTCCATGTTGTCTTCTAATTCTGTCTCGCTCCACCTCACCTCAATAATCGTCCTCCACATCCTGTCTTTCTCATTTAAATATCTCCACAACCACTTTTTAAGAAAGGCCACATTCATCTCTACAAGGAATCTAATGTCCAATCCACCTTGATTGAATGGGTTTTTGACTTCACCCCAATTAACCAAATGATATCTCCTATTCCCCTCCTCATCGCCCCGTGAAAAAGGCATTTGATTGCTTCCAACCTTCTAGCAACCTTTATTGGAATCGTGAGGGTAGAAAAATAATAAGTGGGGAGGTTAACAAATGTACTTTTGATTAGAGTGTATCTACCTCCCTTGGATAGGAAATTTCTCTTCCAATCGACAAGTCTTCTTTCAAACATCTCTATCACTAGCTTACATGATTTCATGTCTTTGTGCTTTGCCCCAAGTGGAACTCCCAGGTATTTGATTGGGAGCTTGACCATCTTACACCCTAGTACCTTAGCCAGCTGGTTTTCATCCTCCTTATCCCCCAAATCTGACAGTCTCAGATTTCTTCAAATTAATATTTAGTCCTGAGACAGCTTGGAAGCATAAAAGGATGCATCTTAGGTGTCGCAGAATACCCACATCTGGTTGGCAGAAAATCAAGTGTCATAAGCAAAAAATAGATGTGATATTTCAAGCAAATTGACACCTCTACCCACTGAAACACTTTTTACCAACTGGAGCTCCTTGGCCTTCAACATCAATCCATTTAATGCTTCCATTACAATAATAAATAGGGATAAAGGATCCCCCTGAAATGTGAGATATAAGATAGAATCAAGTACCAACAAAGAAGGGGTTGATCCCTTCGCTTCGGGATCCCCCGTTACTCCACTGCTGCCTTCCCCTGATTCATTCTAGAGGGTGGGCGGACCAACAATCTATAGTGTAGAGGGCTGGCTCATCAATCGAGTACTGTTCATGTGCCCTTTTTCTCTTAGTCGCTAATAGAAGAGAGCTGCACAATCAATAATTAGAGTGCCTGGGCATACCAACATCCAATACCTATTCCTCAAGAGGGAAATTCCTCGCGCATAATTAAGGGAGCCATTGAAAGGTGACTGAAAGACCAGATACAGGGACAGCCTGAGCCAATGATAGACACCAACAGCAGATAATAAAAGAGCATATCCCCCGAAGGGAAAAAGTTTACCAATAAAATCTCGATTCAACATAAGCATAAGCTTGTGATGCTAAGAATAAGAAGGAAGGCTAGCTATATGCGTAACACATGCCAGTAGACCCTAGAATAACAAGTGGAAGTCATTTTATATGACAATCTGGATTATAAGGCCCTTATTTTAACCTTTAATCCACTTTCAAGGTCCCTGCTAGTTAGGTTATGAAAAAATAAGTTTTTTGACAGTTAAGTTCATTTAGTTCGGTATAATTTTTGTCGGAGACCCCTAGAAGAAGTGAAGAAAGTTGACGGTCCCTCATTGATGAGCACCGCAAATGAAGTGGTTATCATGCAAGAATGCATCCATCTTCTCCATATGAATCCGAAGCCCATCCTACCTATCATATAATCCACAAAATCCCAGCTAATATGGTCATAAGCTTTCTCCATGTCGAGCTTACCAATCAATTCCTCATTACATCCCGAAACCAACTCATCTACCACTTCATTTGCTGTCAAGACAGCATCTAAAATCTGTCTGCCTTCCACAAAAGCATGCTGACATTCCCCCAACAACTTTCCAATGAACTTTAGATAATCTTCTGGGTAGCACTTTAGTTATAAGTTTGTAGATACAACCCACCAAACTAATTGGTCTAAAGTCATGGATATCATTTGCACCTTTCCTTTTTATAATGAGGATAAAAAAAAATAGAGTTCATAGATTTTACGAATTTACCTATCTCATGCAATTCATTAAACATCTCCACCACATCATCCTCAATAACATACTAGAATTCTTGTAAGAATTTCATATTGAAGCCATCCGGTCCCAGGGCTTTATCACCATTGCTTAATTTCAAGCTCTCATATATTTCTTCCTCAGTAAATTCGGACTCTAACATCTGTCTACTGCCAGCTGCCAAACTTTTAAAATTAAGACCATCAAGTTTAAGCCTTTTTTGGAAATCTTCCTCATACAGCCCAGCAAAATAAGTGTGGGCAGCAGTCCTCATTTCATTATTTCTTTTTACTCTAGCTTCATCAATTCACATCTCCTCAATGTAATTGCATCTCTGTAGTGGCTAGCCAGTGTATGGAAGTATTTGGTGTTTCGGTCCCCATCCTTCAACCATTTCTCTCTAGATTTATGTTTCCAAGAGTGCTCCTCAGAAAATATTATATTGGCCAGTTTCACCCTCAGGCAGTCTCTTCTATAGCTTTCTGAGCTATCCAGACCACTCACCCCTTCTTATCCAACTCACTGGCTTCACGCATCAAGGTGTTGAACTCCTTCCCATCTTTCATCCTTTCATCTTTAGCCAAGGATTTAACAAGATCTTAAACTTGTGCACGATCCTGTGACTGGCTTTGCCCTGAACAGTGGAGTTTTTTCATTTATCTTTTACAAGGAGCTTATCCACCCTTAACCACTTATTTCAAGGTTGAATGGGGTAGGTCCCCATTGAGTAACCTCAACTTCGAAACAGATCGGGAAGTGGTTAGAGATGGATCGTGGCAAGAGCTTCTGGCAAACACCTGCAAGCTGCAACAAAAACCTGGGAAATAACATGAAACGGTCTATCTGAGACCAAGAAGGGATCCTTCTCTGATTAGAACAGGTCCACTGCCCTCCAACCAGTGGCATATCCACCAACTCCAATCTATCCAGCACCTCACTGAATTCCGTAGCCCCAGCAACAGAAAAACTAGATCCACTTCTCTCCTCCCTCCTCAATACCATGTTAAAATCCCTCCCCTCCCCCCACCCTCGCAACTCAATTGTCACCCCATTTTTGTTTGCATTCTTCTAACTCCCTCCATAGCAACCCCCTCTCCTCACTGTTACCACGACCATACACCCCAGTGAATACCCATTCCTCCCCTCCCATGTTATTTTTGAAAAGAATATACAGTGTGGTCTCAACCCTCAACATTTTCACACACTGAAATCTCTCATCCCTCCACAAAATCACGACCACCTTGTCACTCCTTTAGTTGGGATATAGATGTACTGTAAATTAGGATATCCAAACTTTAGTTACCTACAACGACTTGTTCTCTCATTATTCACCGATAAAAATTCTACGAATTTTAGTATGATATATGTCAACTTGTAAAGCACACACAGAATACATAATAGGTACAACCCTATAACCTTTTTCTTTGGTACAGAGTGATGTATGAGGACCATCAAGAATGAAAAATATTTTTGGGGTTAGATGGTTTGTTTTATTTGTAGATAATTATACTAGAGTTAGCTGAATATACTTAATGGGAGAAAAGTTGACAATCGGGGAAATATTTCAAAAGCTCAATAACATGATTCAAACCCAATTTCATACTAAAACCCAAATCCTTAGAATGGACAATGCCAAAGAATACTTCAAACTCACTCTTGGAAGTTATCTTGAACACTAAGGCATTGTACATCAAAGCTCATGCATTGATACACCTTAATAAAATGGAGTAGTTAAGAGAAAGAACTGTCGCATCTTTGAGGTTGACAGATCACTTATTTTTTCAGCAAATGTACCAAATCATTTCTGGGGATGCCACCTATCTAATCAATAGAATGCCATCCCAAGTATTAGAATTCCTAACTCCAGTCCAAGAAATACTCACAACCTACCCACATAATAAAATCATTTCGTTAATTCTATTAAAAATCTTTAGATGGACTGTATTTATTCATATTTATCCACAACACTGCAGTAAGTTGGATTTAAAATAAGTCAAGTGCATTTTTTAGGGTACCAAAAGGGATATAAATGCTATTCATCTACAAACAAACGGTTTTATACTTCAATGGATGTAATATTCTTTGAACAGTAACCATTTTATTTCAAATCTGACACTCAGAGGGAGAGAAACCAAGAAGAATATCATGTTTTGGATTACTGGGAACAAATGGGGGAACATGACCAATCTATGGAGCCACAAAACATCTTTCAGGGAAGTCCTATTCCACCTCTTGAACAGTTTCTGAGCTTGAATCATGGATTCTAGAACCTGCACCTACCTTGGAAACTTCCTAAGAGAATCCATCAAATCAGAATGGAGAAATCATTGTTTACTCCAAAAGAAAGAAAAAGAGAGAGGATATAGTACAGCAACTTCCTGAGCACAGCCAAGAATCTCCTCCATACGAGGGTTTCAACTCACAATTAGAGTATACTGAATATGAAACAATCAGAGATGATCGTCCAGTTGTACTAAGGAAAAGGGTAAGATCTTAAACGAGTCATCCATTATGCAATTTTGTATCTTATGCAAAATTATCACCTCAATTTCAAACGTTTGTTACAACACTGGACAACACTCATATTCCTAAGACAATTTAGGAAACTATCAATATTCCAAATTGGAAGATGGTTGTATTTGAAGAAATGAGAATCTTTAAAATTTTGACACTTGCGAACTAACAAAATTACTAGATGGAAAACAAACAGTAGGATGTAGGTGAGTCTTTATGGTGAAGTATAAGGCTGATGGAAAATTGACATGCTAAAGGCTCGATTGGGTGCAACACATTCATATGACATTGATTATCAAGAGACATTTGCTCTAGTTGCTAAACTAAACATAACACAAGTACTGTTATCTCTGGCAGCAAATCTCAATTGACCGTTTTACCAATGAGTTGTAAAGAATGCTTTCTTGAATGGTGAGCTTACAAAAGAATGAAACAAGGATATTCCCTCAGTCTTTGAACAAGCTAATATGAATAAAGTCTGCAAGTTGAAGAATTCTCTATGTAGTTTGAAGCAATGTCCTAGAGCGTGGTTTGTTAGATTCAATAAAGTAGTTAAAAATGTAGATATACAGTGTCTGACAGATCATGCATTATTTGTGGAACACTTCCAAACATAAAAGATTACAACACTTACGTCTATGAGGATGGTATAGGAATAAAAGGGAATGATGAAGAAAAAATCATGAAACTCAAAAGAATCCTTGTCTCTGAATTCAAGACTAAAGATCTAGAAAATCTAAAATACTTCCTTGGGATAGAAGTAACTTGATCCAAAAAGGGAATTACTGTGTCAAAAAGAAAATATGTAATTGATTTGCTTAACAAAACTGAAATGAGTGGATGCAAGCTAGTAGGCACTTCAAATATCAAGTTTGGGATACAAGGGGAAGTCCTCTAGTAGACAAAGGATAATATCAGAAATTGGTGAGGAAGCTACTATATTTTTTGCACACTATGCCAAATACAGTATTCCTAGGGAGTAATATAAGTTAGTTTATGAATAATTTAACGAAGGAACACTTAGGGGCTATGAATCGAATCTTGAGATACTTATGACTCAAGGGAAAGGATCATTCTTTGGAAAAAGTACAATTCACTAATGCTGACTGGGCATGATAAATCACTAAAAGGAGATCAATCTCAAGATATTGCTCATATGTATAAGGTAACTTAGTGACATGGTAGAGCATAAGACAACCTATGGTGTCTCAAAGTAGTACTGAGGTAGAATTCAAGGCAATGACATTAGGAATACGTAAAAGAGTATGACTCTCACATGTGCTGAAGGAATTATAGTTGAGAATATCACTCCATAAATGTTATGTGTGGCAATCTATCTGCAATAAGCATTGCAAAAAATCCAGTTGACTAGTATCACAAAAAATCCAGTTCACTATGATCGGACTAAATATGTCAAGATAGATTGATAATTCATAAGAGAAAAGATAGAGCAAAAGGAACAACTTGAGTGGTACATGTTTCTTCCAAACAATAAGCAGTTGACATGCTAACTAAAGCTCTGTTGAGAAATAACTTCGAAGACTTAAGTTTGAAGGTTGGCATGGCTAACATTTATGCCTAGCTTGGGGGCGTGTAGAAATATTAAGAGAAAATTTAGGAGGAAAATAAGGAAAAATATGCTCTAATGTTAGAATGCATACGAGAAAAAATAGGAGAGAAATATATGATAGAATCATGAAAAAAAACTGAAACTTTCCTTTATTCTTAAGAATATGTTTTTCAGATTTTGAAGGATAACAATTGAGTGTTCTGCCCTATAAATTGCAAAATAATGTAGAAGAAAATTATAAATGAAAATTCAGTCTTTCTTTATTAACCCTAGCATACTACAAATAAATGGATCCTAGTTAAAAGAGAGTAGAAGGAAAAAAACCTTATATCTATACTGAACTGATTAGAATAATCTTCATGCTTGAAAAGAAAATAATGTACAAAACCATTATATAGCTGAGTAAGAGAAATATACATATCCTAATTAATAGAATTCTGCTATCTTAATTTAATCTTTCTAAATATAGAAGATTTACAAGATATTACAAAATATTCCTACATTCTAAAATTATAATCAATCATTTTAAATATATAATAAATAATTAATCCTAAATTACAGTCAATCATCTTAAATATAGAATAAATAATTAATTGACTTTCCTTCACTCCTCCTCAAGCTTGGTTGTAGATGTTGTGGAGTCCAAACTTGTCAACTAATCTCTCAAAATTGGGTCTCCAAAGACTCTTAGTTAAAATATCAGCTATTTGACTCAAAGTTGGAACATAGATGATAGACACCATCCAATTTTCTATCTTCTCTTTAATGAAATGACCGTCTATTCCAACGTGTTTGGTTCTATCATGATAGACTGGATTATGAATGATACTGATAGCAGCTTTGTTGTCACAGTATAGCTTTAGTGGTTCACTTGCTTGTTGCTTTAGTTCTCCCAGTAAATTTTTTAGTCATATCATCTCACACTTAACGTGAGCCAAGGATCTCAACTCAGCTTCTGCACTGCTTCTTGCAACCACAATTTGATTTTTACTTCTCCAAGTGACTAAATTTCTCCAGACAAATGAATAATACCCTGAAGTTGATCTACTATGTGTGACCAATCCTGTCCAATATGCATTTATAAATGTTTCAATACTCCGATTTGAGGTTTTTTTGAAAAATAAATCTTTTTCTGAAGATCTTTTTAGATATTTTAAAACTCGTGTAACTGCAGCCATGTGTTCCTCTATGGGTTCATGCATAAACTGGCTGACAAGCTTACAGTAAAATTAATGTCAAATTTAGTATATGAAAAGGAGATTAGTTTGCCAACTAATCTTTGAAACCTTCTCGTGTCAACCGGTTTGCTTGTTTTTAAATTGTCTAATTTTACATTGGGATCCATAGGAGTGTTCGCAGGTTTGCAACTCAACATACCAGTTTCCTTTAATAAATCAATGACATACTTTCTTTGAAACACTAAAATTCCTTCTCGGCTTCGAGTTATCTCCATATCAAGAAAGTATTGAAGTTTACCGAAATCTTTCATTTCGAATTTTGAAGTAAAACCTTTCTTGACTCAGATAATTTTCTCAATATCATCTCTTATTATAATAATATCGTCAACATAAACTATTAAGATAATCACTTTACTCTCTATGTGCTTGAAGAACAATGTGTAATCCATATGTGCCTACATATAATCTTATCATTTTATTGCTTTCATGAATTTGTCAAACCAAGCACGCAGAGACTACTTAAGGCCATATAAACTTGTCCGTAATTTGACTGTTTTGTCATGGTTGCCATTATTAAATCTCGGTGGTAGGTCCATAAAGACATCCTCCTCAAGTTCTCCGTTTAAAAAGATATTTTTTACATCTAGTTATTGTAAGGGTCAATCTAAATTAGCAACAAGAGATAGAAGTACATGTACCGTATTAATTTTTGCAATAGGAGCCAAAGTCTCTTGATAATCCACACCATAGGTTTGTGTACGTGATTTCATAATTCAAACAAGTGTGATGAATTTTTCAGATCAGAATAACCAAAAATGACGGCATCGCAGATCTCTTTTGCCATGGAATGAAAAAGACAGGCTTCACCTATCTCATCCTCCATAGAATAAATTAACCACGTCATGATTAAAGAATTGTTAGCGTCTCATAATGCATACGAGGGATCATCAACATCAGGACGAGGAGAGGAACCGTCTATGAAGGCTATTTTGCCTTTTCCCCTAATCACCAAAGCTGCCGAACGAGACCATTGCAAGAAATTCTTCCTGTTGAATTTTTGAGTGCCTCAACCATCCTCATCTCATTCCGCAGCTGACGCCGTGCTTATCATCACCGCACAATTCCGACAAGCTGATTCCGTCAACAAAAACGTTTTCCTTTATTGCATTTAAGCCTATAAAAGGCCATCTTCCATCATTTGTAAGCATCAATTGAATCAATAAAAAAATACATCTCTTCTCTTTTCAAATTCTACTTTGTCTTCTTCATCCTCTTATTCTTCTTCTTCTTCCTCTTCTTCCTTCCTTCTCAAGATCAGAACCATGACTAACGTTCCTGACAGTATATAAGAGTTAGCAGTCCAATAAAGGGCTCGGAATTTATACAGGAAGAATGTTAATTCCACGTTCTTAATTTAGGTAATTGAGTCCAAACCTTTCAGTATCTCCAATAGTTCCTAAGTAATCTGCTAAAGGAAATGGAGGGTCTGTTCATTTGAACAGTTCAAGCCAGTTTGTGTTTCCTTTGCAGTATATGTTCCTACTAGCTAAGGATCTAATTGTTTCTCGAAATAAGAGAATGATAGCTGACAAATTTTAGGCCGAGGAAGAGTGCCTCAGGATAAAAATAAAAACATTGCAAGTATCATTAGATATAAGAAGAGACACTTTCTCTTGCTTTTCATCATCCGTGTAGAAAAGATACTCTAGTTTGTTAAAAACAAAGAATCCTATGGCATAACTGATCTTTCTTTATTGAAGACTTTGATGACAGTCCTTTGGGAAATTAATTTAGGAGTTTTTGTTATTCTTAAGTGTGTGTAATTTTTTTTTTTTTTTTGCTGAGATGACTGATAAAGCATTATTAATTGATTATGCTTCTTTCACTTTGCCATTCTCATTCCTAGTCTGCAACTCTAACCCATATATCTTGATGCAACTAGAGGTACCTAAAAGACTAGTGCCTGTTGCTTGATGAATTCATATTTCTCATCCAAGCAATCTCTTCTTTTACATTCAGAGCGTTGCCATCTGGACTGAACTGTCTTCAAAGGAACTTTCCTTGTAATCGAGGCAAGGGAGCATGTAAGTAGAACTGAAATAATGTCCTTGTTAACTGTTGCTTTGTCTAAAATATAACCGTAAAAAATGTCTGATATGTTATTGCTGTTTATTCAAATTAAATTTGCTTTATTTCTGTGGTGTTCATTTATTATTTAGAATGCAGTAACTCTTTGCTTACCTGATATTTGGTAGAAGATTAAGTTTAGTTCCTCCTATAAAAACATTAGTTACGACTTCACCCCAATCAATTCCCTTGCAAAGAAAATAAAACTATACAAGATTCTGAAAAATGCTCAATAGAGGGTGAAACAGTAATAGAATTGACAACTTGAGAAAGCACCCTCAACTATAGTCAACCTGTCTCCCTAAGAAAGATGCTGCTTCTTCCACCCAGTCACTTTTTTTAATAAATGTTTTAGTAAGAGGAGTCCATATGCAAGTCTCATTCATTTGCAAGCTATCCACTCTACACCCTAAAATATTGGCCAGATGCACCAGTCCGTCCACTCATCAACTTAGTTCACTTAACTTCAAGATCAAAGTATATGAAAACAAAGCTATCAGTCTCTTCAGTTTATAGCTGCCAAAATTCTCCTAATAAGATAATTTTACTAAATTTCAGATAATTTCACTTGGTAGGTATTGTTTTTATAGATGATGAGTATTTATACAAAAAAGAGAGTTTACTTTGAGGTGGAACTCTATGTAAACATGATATTGAAGGTTATTACAAAAAGAACAAACCCTATATATTTTATCATGTTTATAAGGTCCATCTGGATTACTTTTTAAAATATCACCGACTATTATCTCTATGAAAACTTTGCAAAATCAGGTTTCTTTTTTCTGATGGATGCAGTTTTTAACTTTTCAATCAAGAGTGGTGGGCCTCAGATCACATCTACTAGTGGGATTGTATTTGAGAGGGATAATGAGACTCTGGGAGCAGCAACATATTTCGTGGCTAACACAAACAGGTGGGCAGTCAGTAATGTTGGACTTCCTACCGGGAGCAACAATCCCCAGTTCATATTCAAGTCACAATCACAATTTGCAAACATGGACTCAGAGCTATTCCAGACAGCACGAATCTCTGCTTCATCATTGAGATACTATGGGTTGGGGCTTGAGAATGGCAACTACACTGTGAATCTCCAATTTGCTGAATTGCAAATTGAAGATTCTACATGGAGAAGTGTTGGGAGGCGTGTTTTTGACATATATGTCCAGGTCTGTATTGTATATCAAAATTGTTTTACTGACTACTTTCTGACTGCTGCCTTTTTAAGCTTCTTTTTTTTCTTTCCTTTTATGTCACAAGTGAGTGCTCATTACCTTAATTTAAATTATGATTGAT
The DNA here is from genome assembly GCF_054855325.1 of Carica papaya. Taxonomy (NCBI): domain Eukaryota; kingdom Viridiplantae; phylum Streptophyta; class Magnoliopsida; order Brassicales; family Caricaceae; genus Carica; species Carica papaya. The sequence continues at coordinate 42,150,213 of NC_142313.1, read as the reverse complement.
AGAACTATCATCGCATCTACAGTTAAAATGACATGAACTAGATGACACACATACACGAAATAATAACCTAACCCAGATGTGTTTGCCTATCAAAGTTAAATTTATTCTTAAAATATATTTCAAATATATATCCAAATAACCATTTGTTATGTGATATGGTTATGGGTTTACGTAGAGGGAAATCTAGTTGAAGGTCAGAGAACTTTTTTAGATTGTCTACTCCGTGTCCTATTTTAAGTAATTATTTTAGAGGAACACTTTGGTATGTTAAGTTTAAGGATTTAAAAGCTTTGAAGAAAATATTGCTTTGCTCTTTTGTTCTATACAATCTACAAAGTCAATTGGAAAAAAAGAGATTTTTTGTTTGGCTACCATATTTTATTATTTAATAATTTTATATAGTTAAAAATTTAGTAAAATAATTTTTTTTTTTAAATCAATAGAATATAAATTCTATAAATATACTAAGTGCAATAATTTAAAGAGTAAAAAATAAAATTTATATATTTTTTTAAAATCTACATAATAGTAGAGCTAAATAAAACTTTTTAAATTCTAATTTTTTTCAAACCTAAAAATAACATAAGGTGGGTTGGTACCCACTTATCTAGATCTACACACAACCACTCTAGAAAGCCAAATCTGAGAGAGAGAGAGAGAGAGAGAGCCAAAGAAAAACAGATCTAGTCGCGTCTCCAGCGCGACTAGATCTGTGCGTCGGGACGGAGGAAGACGAATCATGCACGATCTGTACCAGCAGAAACAGATCGGTGCATGCAGTGACCTTGTCCGGAGAAAGAAGATGAATTGCGCAATTTGCAGGTGCGGCGACGGCATTAGCGTGGTGCTATTTCTGACCAGATCTGCGTGAGGACAGAGAGGCCAGACGAAGCCGTCTGCGCATGAAACCAGAGCCAGAGAGAGAGAACGTGCATCGGAGAAGAAGACCCAGCCACGATGGTCCACTTCATGCGAAGGCAGAATCAGCACATTTTCGGCGCGAAATCACCAAATTCATGTCGGATCTAAACCCGCCGGCGTGTTCTATGGTGTTTCAGTGATTTTCAGTGGTGGGCCATGGTGGCCCGTGGTGGTTCAGTGACAGGGCGTCAAGTAACGCGTGAGAGCTCATGTGGTACTCCGGTTGAGCCCAAGCCATTTTAGAACCAATCTCGAGCCGTTTTGAGCTGGATCAAACCATTTTGTGCCGGATCGAACCATTTTGAGTTGAATCGAGCCGTTTTGAGCCGAGTCGAACCATTTTGAATCGAATCGATCCCCTTTGGCCCGAGCTAAACCATTTTGAGTCGAGCCGAGCCAAGCCAAGTTGTTGCCTCATGGATCTAGTTCCAGTGTACAACACTTTTTTGGCATCCTTTAGTACTAGTAAGCTGCAAAATGACTATTCAGAACTTGGTTTACAAGTTAGGTATGTGTGATATTTTTGTACCAATTTGAGAGAGGGTGTTAACTATCATATTTTATTATTTAATTAGTTAATATTATGTAATTAAAATTTTACGAGGATAATAATCACATAATTAGAAATTTAATAAAATAAGAATTTTTCTATCAGTAAAATATAAATTTTATAAATACTTCAAGTATAATAACATTAAAGATGAGAAAAAAATTTATATTTTTTCTCCAAAATCTACAATCTTTAGCCCCACTTCATAATCTAAAGTCATCTAAACATTTAAAAGAACTTAAGTTTACACTCAAAAGAAACAATAAATGGGAACAGAATTTCTTAAAGAAAAGTAAATTGTTAAACTGCATAAAGAAAATTTGGAAATGAGCAGAGTGATTATCATGCTCCCCTCTTTTGTATGGCAATATGCAAAAAGTTTGAATCCTTGGTAAATAGCACCATCCTAACTGATCCTTGCTATTCTGGCCTGCCGGATGACAGGTGCAAATTATTTAGTTATGCCATTCACTTCAATCTTCCATTACATACTTCATTTATAAATCATGATATTGGGATTAACCCTTCGAGGGAAACATTCCCTGCTAACAGCTATATTGTTCAATACCATGGTAAAAAATAATTTGTAGAATTTCTTTTAGTTGTAAGATAAAGCTTTTTCTCCTTTTTTAATGTGTTTGAATTTTGAATTCTCTTCTCCAGGGAATTCTTGCTTTTAAGGATTTCGACATACTCAAAGAGGCAGGTGGCTCTAAACGAGCTATTTCAAAGGAATTTAAGGCACAGGTGTCTGAAAATCACCTTGAAGTCCATCTTTTTTGGGCTGGAAAAGGGACATGCTGCGTACCTGAGCAAGGTGCATATGGACCTTCCATTTCAGCCATCAGTGCTACCCCAGGTAAGAAGCAAATCTTGTGCTCTTCATTTGCTCTTGCACTATTTCCAGTAACTGATTGCTGAATTTTTACATAGATTTTCTACCTACTGTGAGGAACAATCCTCCTTCAACTGAAAAGAATAAAACTGGTATGATTGCGGGGATCATCGTTGGAGTGGCAGTTGTAGGCTTCATATGTATTCTTGCAGTTTTCTGCATTATTCAAAGAAGGAAAAAGTCACGTGCTAATGATGATGACGGTAAGCAAAGAATCTTGCCGCGAGCATGCATTTTCAAAAGCCAAATATGTGGAGGGTATTTTTATCAGGACACGGCATTTAAATTTTTTTTTATGTTCTTAGAGAAAAAATTTCCAATTAGAAAATTGATCCATTTTTGGATAAAAGTATTGGAGGCATTGTGTATCCTCCAAATTTTTCCTTCCATCATTTTCTAATGTTTTATTTTATGAAATGTCAATAAAAGCATTTCTTTTCATGAGAAATCACTGTTCTGGTATATCATTTAAAAAAAAAGTTTCCTTGTTTTAGAACAGTAGTATCAGAACCATTTCATGGAGTTTCTCCTCCAATTAGGTCAATGGTTAATTATGAATATGTATTCTCAGAGGATAAAATACATAAACAATTGGATCAATTTCACTTCAATAACGTGCATTTGGTTTGTACTTGCAGAGCTCCTAGGTATAGATGCCAGGCCATACACATTTAGTTATGCTGAACTGAGAACTGCTACAGAAGATTTTAGTCCTGCTAATAAGGTTGGAGAGGGGGGTTTTGGACCTGTTTTCAAGGTAAGTACCTATTCTGAAGAATGACAAACATGGTGGAGCACACATCAGTTCATTCAAGTTTATTATCAGATATCAAAAAATTAACATTCAATGTTAGCATGTGATCCTTCTAAATTGGTCGTCAAACTCTCAATTTTTCTTGTACATCAGATATGCAAAGATTGTTATATAGATATAATATCATTTAGCATAGTTTTAAATTAGCACTCAACAGGGAAAACTTAATGACGGGAGAGTGATAGCAGTAAAGCAACTATCTGTTGCTTCCCACCAAGGCAAGACCCAGTTTATCACTGAAATAGCAACAATATCTGCTGTGCAACATCGGAACCTTGTGAAACTATACGGATGCTGCATTGAGGGAGATAACAGACTCCTTGTTTATGAATTTCTGCCAAATAAGAGTCTGGATCAAGCACTATTTGGTAGGGGCACAGAGTTCTCTGTTATTTCTACTCTAAATGGATAGCACCATGAAGACTTACACATCACTGGCTTGAATGTGGCAGGGAATAAGAATTTAAATCTCGATTGGTCAACACGCTTTGAGATATGCTTAGGAGTAGCAAGAGGACTTGCTTATCTTCATGAGGAGTCAAGGGTTCGAATTGTACACAGAGATGTTAAGTCAAGTAACATTCTGCTTGACTCCGAACTTATTCCTAAAATTTCAGATTTTGGCTTAGCCAAGCTTTATGATGATAAGAAGACCCACATAAGCACCCGTGTCGCAGGGACAATGTAAGATGATAGACATTCCATTTATCTCGGTATTTTCCATTATTATTTCTATATAATACATGTTTTATCTTTGTCATGGTGATGTAGTGGATATCTTGCACCTGAATATGCCATGCGAGGACATCTTACGGAGAAAGCTGATGTTTTTGGGTTTGGGGTTGTGGCTCTTGAGATTGTAAGTGGGAGACCAAATTCTGATTCAAGTTTGGATGGGAAGAGGATGTATCTTCTTGAATGGGTATGAAATTCTATTTTATGCCTTTTTCCATAGTTGCACCATTTTTGTATTGCCTGTTTCAGGAGCTTCTTACGATCTTCAAACCGTAAAAATGTTTAATTCAGTCAAAGGTTTAGTGAACAATTATGCACGGTTAACTAAATTTTCTGAATTTCAAACAAAAACAAATATACTTAATTATGCAACTATAGTTGTCCGCAGGGGGGCCCTTATCCATAACTTGATCCGATCTGGCTTTATTTGCTTCTGCTTTGTAACGTAATAAAGTGGCTTGCTTTACTATTCTTCTTCCTTTAAAGTTCTGATACATGGATTATTACCTGCAATTTCTTAGGCCTGGAACCTGCATGAAAACAACCAGGACCTTGAACTGGTGGACTCCAGCTTGACAAAAATTAATGAGGAAGAAGTGAAGCGAGTGATAGGAGTTGCTCTTCTGTGCACTCAGACATCGCCTGCGCTACGGCCACCAATGTCCCGTGTGGTGGCTATGCTTTCAGGAGATATCGAAGTAACAGGAGTAATCTCAAGGCCTGGATACTTGACTGACTGGAAATTTGATGATACAACCAGCTTTATGAGTGATTATAAGGAAGCTGATAACAGCTATTGCAACTCATCGATAAGTACAAGCATGATTTCCAACTCTCCTTTAAATGATCATAAACCCATGCTTTCTGAAAGCATCGGAGAGGGTAGGTGAAATCTTTTTCTTTGATTGGAGAACACGTATGTAATTAGGGGCTGTTAATTGAGACACAGATGATTTTAACCTATGTTTTCCTTTCTTTCTGTTCTTTCCTGAAAACAAGTTTTGATTTTCAAGCTTTTCCCTCCTCGTACAAGTTTATGTAGCTGAGGGAATTTTATGAATCTTTTTCACCTTTCAACTTATTAGAATTATGAGTTTTGTCTACCATCAATCTTCTTTCTTTATGTCTCTGTGAGCTCATTTTTGCCCCTCCTATCCAATGTTTATCTGCAATTTCAATTATCTTTTAATTTTTTTTAAAAAAAAAAGTTACTGCAAGTAATAAATTCTCTTTTCTGACTACAGAGGTGATATTTTTATGCTTTTTTTCATGAAAAGATGGGTTGCATATAAAATCGTCAACAAACAGGGGGAGACCAACAGAGAGACTTTAGTAAATGAGGATGGTATGGTTCCAGGAAAAGAGAAGAGAAGCTTTTTAATTCACCAAAATTACTAAACTCTTAACACCATGACCAAGAAACCGAAGACCTAACAAATTAGTAGGTTACCACCATATCTCAAAATTAATGTTTAACCATCAATACAATAAAGTAGGCAGCAAGAGTTATTAAGAACAAGGACTCCCCACCACATTAGCCGTATCACCTAATTCAGAACATCAACCACACATGTAACATCCTATAAGACACATACTGGTTTCTATTATATGTATTTTTAGACCTTCACAAGCCCTCTTCTTCACCTGGCATCCCAGTTTCAGCGTGCTTCATACTGAATAACTGTAGAAATGAAAAAAGTCTTCTAGTCAACGTAACAATACAAGCTTAGATGATTACACGATGCAAACACTTTAACAGGTAATGTTCACGCAAAATTATTAACATTTTATCATGAAATGAACAAAAATTGCTGTTGGCTATCAATATAGAAATTATTAACAAAAATTTCTATGTTAGTCCATTAATATTTAATTGAAATGTTATCCATAACAAGCCTATCGGAAATGAAGTTCTATAGAACTGAACTCGAGTAATTACAACAAAATTTAAACTAGAATAGTCATTGGCCATATATTTACATGGTTGAATTAGGCAAAGATCACACTGCTCATCTCCTAGCAGGCTGAGACAACCATGGAGTAGTTGTCAGTTGTCTTTACTTCATCATGCAAATCAATCCAGGCAGGCAAACTACAATATATTTTACATCAATTAGATGCATCCAATGTAGTTCCTATTTTTCCTCTTTTTTCTTTGATTTTATTTTCATTGACTATTCCCATAGTTCATACACTCGGATCTATAAAGTAATATTTTTGATCTTCTTCTCTTTGAAAGGCGGCTACAATTTCTCTCTCTTCTGAAAAACATTTCTCACTGTTATCTTTGAGAATTATTGCAACTTAGGATGCCGACGTAGATGCTATAGTCGCCATTTTCTGGTACGTTGTCTGTGTGCGGCCCGCCAAGCAAAGACAATGTTTTCGTGGTTTGGCTATGGTCATCGGTCTTCGAGAATTTGTTGCAGTCGAGAGGAAGACTTTCGATGTGGTATCTGAAGGCAAAGGTACTAGGGGTTTTTGAGAATAGGAGGGGGTTTCGGAAATCTATTTTCTATCAGGAGGAGGACATTGAGTGGTTATTGCAGTGCTTTAGGGAGTTCAGATGGTGAAAGAAGATGGTGCTTGGGGAAGGAGCCGAAGGAATAGTTGGAGAACTCTCATGATGATGCTTAGCAGTAATAGAAATGGCAAGTTTCTGATTCTCACATAAAGGAAAGTGGATGCTAGGGGGGATGGGAATAGGGTATTTATCCCTGAAGGGGATAAGGCGGAAGGTTGGTGACAGATGATGGATGCTCCTCATGAGGTGGCTGGAGTGGCATTGGTTCCGCTTGAGTGGGTTACAAAGAAAAATTTGGCTCCGAAGAGGGATGTGGTTATAGCAATAGAGCTGCTGGTCAATGTGTTCAGATGCCCAGATTGTATGAACGTGTTTGAGGCGAAAATGGTGAAGCAACGGGGTGCATCATTTACTGATGTCCTGTCCCAGTCTGAGAAGGGGGAGAATCAGGCAAGGAAGGAGGGGAGTTCGGATCTTACTGGAGCGGGTCGGGGCAATTTGAAATTTGAAAACAAAAGTGGGAGTGATCACGTGAGGGAGGTTTGGGGGGATGTTCCAGTTGGGTTCATGAGAAATAGGCCTAAGCCGGGTAACGCTTTTGGGCTGAATGGGAAGAGGAGGCTCTCATGGGCTGAAAAGGGTAAATGGGTGACCACGCCAGCCCTAGCAAAAAAGCAGGGCAGAAACGGGTTCAGTTTTGGAGACCAAAAAAAACCGAATCTCCAAAAGTTAAAACCCGGTTCATGAAAATGTGCCCCATTCCCACAGTTGAGAAAGAGTCGACGGAATCTAGGGGCTCAGGAGGAATCTAAACTCATCGATGAAGGAGAAATGAAGTTGATGACGGCAGAGGTCAGTGTGGTGGAGAACAAAGCCAGGAATGAATCAAATTGTTTGAATGAAGAATTAACTGAGAGGAACGGATTGGAAGTAAGTGGGAGGGGAACAGATTGGAAGTAAGTAGGAGGGAAATAGAGGTTTCGGGGGACATGGCGAGTAGGGAGAAGGAAAAGAATTTGTGCGATATAGTGATTATGGATGAGCCTTCCGAAGAGGTCTTGAACGTGACTCCAATTCAATGTGATATACTCTTTGAATCCAGTGATTGAATCTGCTAGACAGAGGAGGGATGCATGCAACATATGTACCCTGAACGGGTTCAAAGGAACTTCCAAAAGGTCAGTAAATTATTTGAAGTTTCTTCTCTTGGTGTGGATGAGAGAGTTCTTAGTTTGATTGAGGAGATTGAAATGAAGCATGTTGAGAAATGAAAGTGTAAGACTTCGGTGAGAAAAGTAAAAAAAAAGCAGGGGGAGGGGGAAAGCATAGAACTAAGAAGACTACAATGCTCAGTTAATTATGAAGGAAAAAAGAGTGGTGGGAAGGGGGAGAGGATTCTGTCTAGAGATGTCATTCCATGATCGGAAAAATTATATCATGGAATGTGAGGGAACTGAATGATAAGAAGAAAAGGGGAGTGATTAAAGGGTGCATTGGAAGACGGAAACTTGATGTTGTGTGTCTTCAAGAAACTAAAATGGAGGAGATTAACCAGGTTATTATCAGTGATCTTCGGCAGAATAGAAAGGTGAAGTGGGAGTTTCTTCAAGCGGTAAGTGTGGCTGGAGGGGTGGTTGTTATGTAGGATGGGGATAAATATAATTGTAAGGAGATAGAAGTGGGTAGAGTTTCTTTGACGTGTTTTTTTTAGCAGGAGGGTGGTGGGGAGCCTTGGGCGTTCTCTGGGGTATACTGTAGGGGAACTAGGGAGGAGAAAGATTGACTGTGGAGTGAACTTCATCAAAGCAAAGTTAGATGGGGAGGGAGATGGGTGGTGGGGGGAGATTTTAACATGGTGCTGCATAATAGGGAGAGATTGGGGGGAAACACAAATCAGGGGGAAGTAGAGGAGTTTAGGGAATGGGTGGATATGTTGGAGTTGGTCGATTTGCTACTGGTTGGGAGTAGATGGACATGGTCTAATGAAATGGATATCCAAGCTTGGTCGAGAATCGACCAATTTTTATCTCTAATACTTTACTTATGCAACTTGCAGGGTTTACACAGAAAGCGTTGCAGCGACCTGTTTCTGATCATTTTCCCATTTGTCTTACTCCTGATGGCATCATTTGGGGTCCGGGGCCGTTCAGATTGGACAATAAATGGATTGGTTTGGAGGAGTTCAGAAAGTTGGTGGAGGATGTGTGGAAGTCGAGGAATGTTAGTGGTACGGCCAGTTTTATTTTTGCCTCCAAGCTAAAAGCTTTGAGAAATGAGATTAAAATTTGGGCCAAGGATATGGACAGCAAGGCCGACATGTTGATTAAGAAGAACCTTGAGGAGCTTGATGCTTTGAACAATTTAGATATGGATGGGATGTTGGATGACAATGGGAAGGAGAGAAGAGGTAAATTGAAGACTGACTTAGCTTCCAACATGTCTAGGGAAGCTATTTCGTGGAGACAAAAGGCGAGGTATAAGTTGCTTAAAGAGGATGAGAAGAACACCAAATATTTTCACTGCTTAGCAAATTACAAAAAGAAAAATAACTATATTGAGGAGATGTGTATCAATGGGGAGAGGATTTGTGGCAATGGGGAGCTGAGGCAGAAGTCCAGGGAGTACTATCAGAACCTTTACAGGGAAGAAGGTGGGCAAAGGCCTTGCCTGGACGATCTTTTCTTTAAACAGATTAGTGATACAAGTAGAGCTTGTTTGGAGGTCCCATTTAAGGAAGAGGAGGTGTTGATTTGCTTGAAAGAATGTAATGGGGATAAGGCTCCAGATCCCGATAGTTTTCATATGAAATTCTATCAGGAGTTTTGGGAGGTGATTAAGGTTGAGGTGATGGCTGTGTTTCATGACTTCCATAGTCCGGGTTCTTTCATTCAATCCATCAATTCTACTTTCCTGTTGATTATTCCGAAAATCGTTGGAGCCAATAACATCAAGGATTTCAGGCTGATTAGTCTTGTGGAGAGCCTTTACAAGCTGATTGCCAACGTGTTGGCTAGAAGAATGTCTAAGGTGCTTGGTGAGGTCATTGCTGAAAATCAGAATGTTTTTGTTGCGGGTAGACAAATTCTTGATGCAGTTATGGTTGCTAATGAAGTTGTGGACGATATGGTGGAAAGAAAAGAGAGAGTATCATTTGCAAAATTGATATGGAGAAGGCCTATGACCATGTTTGTTGGGACTTTGTTATTTATATGCTCAAAAAACTTGGTTTTGGAGAGAGATGGAGGAAATGGATTATGACTTGTATCTCAACTACTTCTTTTGCGGTTTTGGTGAACGGTGGGCCTTCATCTTTTTTTAGAGCATCCAGGGGCCTTAGACAAGGAGAGCCATTGTTGCCTCTATTATTTCTTACGGTCATGGAAGCTTTAAGTAGACTGATGGATAGGGCTGGTGAACTTAATCTATTCAGAGGTATATCGATGGGAAAAGAGGAGTCCATGGAGAAGGTGTCCCATCTCTTCTTCGCGGATGACGCCCTTATCTTTTGTGAACCTGACTTGTCTTCCTTGCTGTATTAGAGGTGTATTCTACTGAGTTTTCAGTTGGTGTCCGGATTGAGAATCAATATGAAAAATATAAAAATGATTAGAATTGGGGGTCTTGGCATTAGATCTATTGTGACTATGAATTATGCTCTCCATGGCAAATGGTTGTGGAGGTTTGGTGATGAGTATGGTAAACTGTGGAGGAGGGTGGTGGAGGCAAGGTGGGGAAATTGGGAAAGGGATGGGGGTAGAAGGGGAAAATATAAACCACATGGGATGAGTCTTTGGAAGAAAATCAGTAAGGGAGGAAGTGAGTTTGTGAATTGTGTCGGTTGGCAGATTGGGAATGGGAGGGGGGTTCGTTTTTGGCAGGATGAATGGTTGGGTGTGGGTAGATTGATGGATAAATTTCCAAATTTATTCCATTGCTAAAGAGAGAGACATTATGGTGGAGGAAGCGTGTGAGGGTGAGGAAAGAAGGGTGGGGGGCAGCTGGAATGTGAAGGTCAAAAGACATCTGAAGGATTGGGAAGTGGATGAATATTGTAATTTGCGGGCCTGTTTGACCAATATTAAGTTGACGGAAATGGGGACAGCAGACTTTGGAAACTTGACAAGCAGAAGGGCTTCTCGGTAAAGTCATATTATAATTTCTTGTGCAAAAACGGGGGATAATGTTTTGCTGTCAGCACCATTCAAGCAGATCTGGAGGTCAAAAGCTCCTCCCAGAATATCTTTTTTTGCCTGGGAAGCTGCTAGAGGCAGTATCCTTACTATTGATATGTTGAAAAGGAAAGACAATATTTCGGTAAACAGATGCTATCTTTGCAAATGTACTGAGGAATCATGCAATCATCTCTTACTCTATTGCCCATTTGTCTAAAATATTTGGACGACAGCCTATGGGATGTTGGGGTTAAATTGGGTCAGTGCGGACACTGTTGGCAAAGAGTTATGGGCTTGGTCGGGTATTTGCAAAAAGAAAAGACAATTATTCCTAGTTCTACTTACCATTTTTTGGGTTGTGTGGAAGGAAAGAAATATGAGAGTTTTTGAGAACATAGAAACTAAATTTGTAACAATTAGAGATAGATGGATTAATACTTTTGGGTCATAACATGAAAGATTGGAACGATATTGGAATGGTTATCGACTACTTGACTGATATGTAAATCTATTTTGTATATGCCCGGTACCCCCTTGGCACTATTGTCTATAATAATATTTCTCTTTTATTTTAAAAGAAAAAATTAGAACAGCTGATGCAAGCCCTGAGGTAAGAAAACATCTATTGCATAAATGAATAACAAAGAAAAAAAGAAAAATTTACATTCTCTTAAATAAATCTATATGCTTACTTCTGCGGGTTCGCTTCTTGTACAGAATGCGGTAACCACATTCACGACATTGTATCACATCACCAGGCTTCAACGTATTCTCTTGCCCACAATCTATGCGTTATTCAACCCACAAACTACCATCAAGTTAGTAACAAAATGTAAAATTTCCAACACAATAGAATGTATTATCAGATCAACTTTTTCATTTAAACTAGATTTTGTAAATTTAAAATCTTTAAAAAATAATAGAAACATGAGACTTCATTTGACTGCACCATAAATAAAAAAAGAATCAAATTTCTATTACCATATTTTGTGAACTTTTTCATTTAGTTCTTTTAATTATACACAATAATTCGTAAAAGAAGTGGATGTTTAGCTTCATTGACTTGAACTTATTGTTGGGGCTATGTACACACCTCCACAAATATAACTCACAGGCTCAGGCTGAGGGTCCATCAGATATTGATCGAAGATTGGCTCTAAATAGAAGAGAGTCAAGAAACCACAGCACCTATCCAACAAAAAAAATGAAAAAATAACAAGCAAGCACACTTAGGATTTTTAGTCATGAAATTAATAAATAATATGGGAGAAGAGCAATATCATGTAAAAGTGAGACAGCAATTTAGGGATACTTTTAGAAACCTCAAATTTATCCATGTATGACCATATAATTCATAAGAAGTTGTGCTTAAACAAATGTAGTATGCTAGACATGAGACACAAACCTACACAAAGAAACCAAATTCATAAAGATAAGAGGTGCTAAGCAGTAAGAAAACTGTGTATGCCAATCCAAGTAGGCTCTAGAGAAACATAATAATCGCGTTCTAGCTAATTGAATGTATACATGAAGCAAAAAAAGAACAATTTGCAAACTGAAACTACAAAAATTAATTCTAAAACTAATCAAATGAATATTCTAAAGCATTCAGGCCTATGAAAATTCAAAAAGGTTAGCTAAAACCCACAAGGCATGCGATGTCATCATAAAATGACAAGAAAACGTGTTCTCATGAATAAATAGTACAAAATAAAATTTAGAATGGATGAATAGATGTGCATGGCTCTTCAAATGAAAATCAAAATTAATCAGGAAAAGGGAAGAAATGCCAACAAATCCTGAAAACTAACAGACATTCATACACCTATACCAATAGCATGACTTATATGCATACAGAAAATCTAACACATATAAGGGAACCAAAACAAATCAAGCCCCATATACAAGTTGAATTAAGCAGAATATTCAGTTCTGAAGGGAGCTGAACATGTCCCTAATCCAGAGAAGAGACTGGACCTATTGAGGCTATATCCTCAAACACCAACCTCTGTGACCCGCAAACATGTGTAATTCAATTGGATGCAACGAGAAAAACCAAACTCATATGAATTAATGTGAATGCCTAAAAAATGATCAAGCAATTCAGACCGTGATACGTGAAAAATGTAAAAAATTACAAAAACCTAACAGGACAAAACAGACAGAACGGGAAACGGAAGCAAACGGAAGATATCACCGGAGAAAACGAAATTCCGTTCAAGAAAATTAGGACGCCTGAGCCTCATACAAAATACAAAAGGGAAAGACACGCAATAAGCTCCACTCTGTCTGAACTTAAAAACCTAATACATTCATAATGATTGAGCAAAACCAGACCAAACAATCAATTCTGATTCATTGAAAGTCTCAACTTCAAACGTCGAATCATAAACACAAAACGAACAATTAGGGAAAGGGGAATCAAAAGGATCAGTGATTTACCTGGCTTGAAGAGTCCCGAAAGGTCCAGCTGCAATACAGTCTTTAGCCGCGCGGTTGTTCCAGAGGAAGACGGCCAATGAAAAAATAATAATAATAATATGAATTTAAACTTAAATTATCATTTCGGGTCTTTAAATATAATTAAGTCGTATAAATTTTTTATTAATTAAAGAAAATGTTATAAAAAAATTTCATTATAATTTAATCTTTTAACATAAAATAACAAATTTTTTTAACTTATATATATTTTATATTTAACGAGATTTAAGAATTATATAAACTACAAATATTACCTTCATTTAAATAATAAATTTATTTTATTTAAGCAATAATAATAATAATAATAAATATTAAAAAAATAAATAAATCCGTAGTAATTATTTTAAATTTTTTTTCCAATTATCAGTTCTAAAAATTATATTTTTTGGTCATTTTAATACTATACAAATTCAAATATTAATTATTTGTTTAAAGAATTTAATAAATCAAAACAGTTTTATAAGTCTAACAATTAAATTATAGCATAAATAATTAGAATTAAATTATAACATAATTCATATTTCATGGACCAAATTGATAATTTACAATAAAGATGATAACAATAATAATAATATTTTCAATTATTCTCGTCGTGGGGTCTCTTACTTAGTCCTAATCTACGGGCCATACATTATTTTTACGGCCGGCCCATGTGCACGTGACTATGCCCAAGAACATTGTGGCTTGGGCCTTCAAAGGCAATAGAGTGGGCTTTTAAAAGCTCTAAGAAATTGGGAAATGGGCCTGGGCCCATGGTTTCCTTTCGGTTGTTCATCATTTTCCCCCACTTCGGAAACTGAGTTTATCTTTAAAGAGGCCCTACTTTGAGAGTTTTGAATCTCACGTAGCGTATCGTTCGTTCCCTCTTCATTCTCGTTGAGCGACACAATTTACAGAGCCATGATTGGGCTCGTAATTATCAACAATGACTTTGAGATGAAAACGAGAGAGATTTAGGATTTGACTCTGATACCGTATTATTACGTGAAGTAAAACCGATAATCTTTATGCTTATGATGTTATTAGTTATAGACATATGTATAAAATAAATTTGCAATAGTAAAAATCATAACATAATTATAATGTATAAACTAATCGTACGTCAAAATTATTTTATAAAAATTTATCAAATTAGATTATACAAATTATAACTCATAAAAAGTTCTTAAAATATCGATTACAATTCTTTATGTTTTTTTCTCTAATTTCGGCCAAATTTTTGTTCGCATTTATTCAAGATTTTTTTATTTTATATATATTTATTTCGTTATTTATCATGTGTTTTATCAAAAAATTAATTTTTATTCTTAAGATTAATTTAACATCTATTTGTTTACTGAAATTAATAATTATGTTTATTTAAATTACACGTATTTGATTTTAATTTTTTTAAAAAAATTAGTTGACAAACTTAATTATAATTAACCTAAAACATAAATAAATTATCGTTAAATAATACATAAATATATGTAGAAGCTACAATTTCTTGCTTAACAGCCATATAAGATACTATACAAATATACATATACATATATATATATATATAAAGGTTGAGGTAAGTAATTTAATGACAAAAATTTGAATAAAAATATTAATTTATTATAATTAAAAAAAAAGCAATTAATCAAAAGTAGTTCTTAAGATATAATATTTATTAAATTAATTGACAGGTTTGACCTTCGGCTCACGTTGATCCACAGAATTAGAAGACAGTACTGTAGTATCTATCAACGTAAAGTATCTTTGTGTACGAAATTATGGTCATTAAAACTCTATATATCAATATATATATATATGTGTGTATTAATTAAGTTCCCTAACATCCAACTACTGTGCAATTTAATTCCAACTTTTATGAGTCCATAAAACAATTATGTGTTCACTGTATATATATATATATATATATATATCTAATCACGAGAGCCATACAAAAATTTGTGTTTATCGTTAATTATTATTAAAAAATTTGTATATATTTTATGAATTAATAATTGAAACTTGCAAAAAACAATAAAATTAATTTGCTTAAAATAATATATACAAGAATATTATAAGTGAAAGTAATAATTATGTATATTATTATTTTCTTAATCACGTAATTAATATAATTAATATCCTTATCTTGCTTCTTTAATTATCAATTCTTGTCTTTCTCATTTTGCACCATTACATTTCTTTCATAAATTTTCACCAAAAATATTCCCATGGAAATAATTTACACAATTATGTATAGACATCTCTCTCTCTCTATATATATATATATATGTATGTATGTATGTATGTATGTATGTATGTGTAGGAGTGTTTCAAAGCTTTTTATTTTCATTAAGGTTGTGTTGGAAAAAAAAAATGAATAATATTTGTGAAATTTACTTTTAAAAAATTTGTTCATTTAAATTAAAATACTTCAAAAAAAATTTATTTATAACTCGTTTTTTTGCAAAGTGTGATTTTATTTTAAAAAATAAATGTAAAAATGATTTTATCGTAAGGTGCTTTTATTTATTATAGAATTTATGCCGACGCATATAATTATTTTCTTATAGTTAAATTAAGATTTCGTTTTATGGAAATCTCTAACGATAAAGAATTAGTATTATGGGCGAACACAATGAAATATTGATATTCTAACGACCAAATAAAACTAAGTTTCAGTGAGATTATTATACTTTTAGATTAAAAAAAATATTTCGTGATGATTATTTTTTTTAATTGTAATAATCACAACGAATTAAAAACTCGACTTAATTTTTTGGACATAGAATAGCAAGAGTAAAAAATTAATACTATTAACACGGTAATTAAGTTATTAAGATTCTTATGCCTTATTTGAAAGTTAAGAATGATATAAAATTTATTATTTTGTGGGTATATTATAAGTTAACGATGATTGACATATAATATTTAGTTTAGTAAAATTAATTATTTAATTTATTAATATTTAATAATAAAAAAAATATATAGTAGGTTGGATTGCACTATTTATTTTTTTTAATTTTTTATTTGAGTAAAAATTTATATATTTTAATAATTATATAGTAATTACACATAATAATAACATAAATAATATTATAATAAAAAAATATCATAATCAAATTTTTAATAAAACCCCACATAGAATGCATAGTTTAATTCAAGTTCACAACTATTAACAACTTCACAGGGAAAGTCAAACAAATCATTAATTTGAATCTAAATCTCCGCGAATTTCAACCCTGGTGTTCTTGACCATTGTGTATATCTAGGCACACCTATATATATATATATATATATAATTTTGTATTTATTTCGGGTTTCTTACAATGGAAGTCTAGCTAATATCTAATGCCACTTGCGGATATATATATATGTTAGGATATCTGTGTTTAAACTTACCAAGCAAATATCTCGACTGTATGCATGACTGTTTATACATATATATATATATAGGTTGGGAACTAACTAGCTCAGAAAAAACCCATTACTAGCTTGTTCCTATAAAATATTCACTAAAAAGGACAATGAAGAAGTGGGGTAATTAGATATTACCGAACAAGTTGAATATTAATGTCATATATATACATATATGTGCAAATGCATATGTATATAATAGTACGTACGTACTGCACTTCACTGTTGTCTGAGTTATTTCAGAAGTGAGCTGGTAATAAATATAGATACATATAATATATATATATACACACAGAGTAATAACAGTGTATCTTTGCTCTGTGGATATTCTTTCATGAACTTGGCCAAACATTTACATAGATATATACATATATCTACAGATATAAACATATATCTACCAATTTATATGTAAGAGTACTACGCCACTGATATATGAGTTGTTTCACATTTACAGACACACACAATAATAACACTGCAGCATTGCTCTGCGGATAGTCTTTCAGATCTGGAACAACTCATATACATAGATATTTACATATATTTAATTGTTTATATGTAAGAATACTACGCCATTTGATATGTCGAGTAGTTCCAGACTTGAGACGACGGTCAGTTGATATAGCATAATTAATAGAGGCTAATGTTTTCAAAAGTCCAGAGTTGCTTGTTCTTACATTATATATATACATACACCTATATACAATATAGATGAAAGTATACGTAGCCGAATGGTCAGTGAGTGTCTTCTTTTATAAAAATATATATATATATTTTCGAGTTAATTTGTATTTTTATGTCATTTTTTAAAAAAATTTAATTTACTATGTCATAATATAGTGTATTGCATAATTAATAGAGGTTAATATTTTCAAGGTTCACAGTAGCTAGCTCTTTAAGTAATATATATATATATATATATATAAATAGATGAAAGTATATCCATTAATCTTTAGTTAAGACTTGATGAAATGGTAATTATGTTTTTTCTTTTTTAAAAAAAAATTATATTTTTGATTTAATTTTTTATATTGGTGTGTATTTTTTAAAGATTTTGATCTGCAGTGTTACGATATAGTGTAATAAATATTGGCTAATATTTTCAACAGTCCAGAGTAACCTACTTATAGGTAGTATGTATATATATACACACACATATATATATATAAAATATAGATGAAAGTATAATCATTAATATTTAACTAATACTTAGCTGAATGATCAATAAATCACTTCATCTATCAAAAATTACATTTTCAAGTTAATTTGTGTTTCTGTATGCCAAATAAGTATATGTATACCTGGTAAGAGAGAGAGAGAGAGAGAGAGAGAGAGAGAGAGAGAGAGAGAGATGAAAGTATATATATGTATATAACAGGCGAAAGAGAATGGAGACTGTGATAATTAACATATATATTAAAAGTCGATGGATGAGATGGAAACTAATTAAAACAAGTTCAAGATAAGATGATGAAGTACTGATGATAGCAGAAGCTGCTGCTGCTGCCATTAATGGAAAGATTATCTTCAAAATGCAAGAACTCGAAATGGCTTCCATGGCGGTCTCTGCAAATTACAGAGGAAGAATTTCCGACAAAGAACAAGTAGAAGAGAGCAAACCCTACAAGACAACCCACGTACATCACTCTCTGAAAATTGAAGAATATATAATACGCCACCAGTGACATGTAATAGGAGTACATCGTGATCTCTTCTATATATCACTCATACATGTGTGTGTGTATATATATGTGTGTGTGTGAGTGTGAGTGTGAGTTTGTGTTATGAGAGTTTTCGATTACTTTATACATATATACATATATATATATAGAGAGAGAGAGAGAGAAGAGGGATTCTCATGTCAAAATGTCCACCACAGGATATGCAGTTACTGAGCTTTTATAGAGGCTGGCAAAAACAACATGATCACATGACAGGATGAGCTTTTTATATTATATATGATATAATATGATATGATATTATATCATATGATGTTATATATACTCATCCATCACATGCTTATGTTGTTTGTATTATAATGTATACGTGTAAGTAAATGTACATGTACGTAGTATTGTCACCACTCACATTAAATACGGTTAGGATACTTGTATAGATACGAATTCTGATGAAACGTTTCAACTAATTAGCTAGCTAGTCAATATATGATAAGAGTTATTATATATAATATATGTTTATATTGAAAGCATATACGTACAAATAATTCCCTACATATATGCATGATATCAAATTAGAAAAAAAATAAAAATTAAGATATTATAAATTAGCTAAATAAAAACTAATTTTTGGTCATAATAATTGACTAATTTATTTAAGAAATTAGAATAATATTTTTATTATAGTATATACTCACTTTTACTAGTAATTAAATTATGATTTTATTTATTAATCAAACTACTTTTTGCAATCATTTTGATAAAATCAATAAATTATATGCTATATATTTTACCCAAATAAATAAATAAATTAAGATGGTTCTAAAATAAAACGAGACAAATATTATATTAATTTATATATAGTTAAAAATATTATAAATTTATCGGGTTAATATATATTTCACATATAAACATATTATATACACAAAATAATAACAGTTTTAATTTTGACTTATACAGACCCAAATTATTATTTTTTAAAGACAATAAACTCGATTTTAAGGTTGACAATTACAGAGAGAGATTTATAAGATAGTGATACTAAGACTTACCCATTTATATATACGTACATAGTTATATGTATATATATATATATATATGTACAGCACATATATGTATGTATAGTTTAGGAATATATATATATATAATTAATATAATTAAAATGATATTTGCAAATAAAGGAAGAAAACAAAAGTATGGTTCGGTGTCAAGTCATATTAATTGGGTGGACGAAAGTATATCAAAATGTAATGCAATTTTTTCCGCTGCCAACTATCTGGATGTTGATTTAAGTAGTTGAAGTGGTACCAATATTTTTATATTTTATTAATTTAATTATTAAAATCCATGTATTAAATTCATTACAATACAAAATCCAATATTTTCTAGAAAATTATATGTATAATAATAATAATAATAATATTTAATACCGTGCAAAAAGTTGGTAACTAAAGTAGATATTAAATATATTTATTTAAACATACAATTTTTTTTATACATAAAATAAGCCACAATAACCCCATATATATATAAGTCATGATTATTTTGTATAAAATAATATTATTGAACCATCTTCTGTTGTATATATTTTTACATATGGAAATTGTAAAACATTTTATTAATTAAGACAACTATTTTTGACTTTTTAGTCTATTCTTATTATAAAAAAATAATAATAATAAATATAACTAAACGGTCATACTATGTAACGTCTCGTTTTTTTTTTCTCAATGATGTAATCTAAGATAATTTCACGACCAAATACGAAAGTGTCATTCTAAATCTACCACATATATAGAAACCTTACCGCAATCTATTATCCAAAGTCAAAATAAACCTGCAACCTTACATGTAATATTACAGTGAAGTATAATCTCACAGATTTCCAGCAGACATATTATCTACACTACTACTAATTATTACACACTCAATCATGCCAAATAACGAAAAAATTATTGCCCTATTCCTCTATCCGGTAGGCTCGAAAATTAGCAACTCCGATCCCAACTTCATCCCTACTTCATCTATAAATAATAAATAGTGAGTATATACAACTCAGTACAGTAAAAATTAAGTTACAAGTATCATCTACAACAGTAGAGAACTCAGTGGTTCTATATGTACTCCACCTACTTAACCTAATACATACCCTTGGTAATTTAAATATTATGCATGTTAATTGTGACCGCCTCTCGACATCCCGCAACTATACAAATATTCTCACTCGTCATCAGTATCGGCGACCATCAATAAACCGTCTACCTCTCAACCCCTAATAGACCACACACACACACACAGATACCATTCTTTTCCGTCACTAATATTGGCGACTAAACCCCTTCCCGTCGGAGTCTCCCGACCATCACCACTATCGGCGATCAACTTGCTTCTTCTAGGTAATGACAACCAACATCGGTGTCCCCCAATGCTACCAACTCAAAAATAATATCATTTTGTCCTTACTCCACTACCTTATCTTGAAGCTCTCCTATACCTTTAACCTGTATACCTAAACTACACGCGTCTCCCCATAAGACACACACTAACACTTAACACACCCACACCAGTAACGTTCCCTTGCCAACTACCAAAATTACAGTAGCTATACCAACCTATATACAACCCACACCCTCATACCACATAGCTACACCACTCATCCCCTCGCCTTACACAGCTACACCCACACAGCTCTATTTCGACACTTCACACCCACGCTCTACGG
This sequence comes from Carica papaya, assembly GCF_054855325.1. NCBI lineage: Eukaryota > Viridiplantae > Streptophyta > Magnoliopsida > Brassicales > Caricaceae > Carica > Carica papaya. The sequence continues at coordinate 42,129,336 of NC_142313.1, read as the reverse complement.
CCTCTCTTTCCTCATCCCAAATTTTCTACATCTACACACTACTTTATCTCTTACACAAATCCACCTCACTCACCAAATCCCTCATTCTCTCTCCCTCCACGGCCTACTCTAGATACTCCACTCTCAAATCCCAAAATCACCTCTCTCTTACGGACCTCACTCACACATTGCATTCCTTCCTCTCTCTCCTCCCGCGGACTCCTCATCATACCTCCCCTCATACTCACACAGAATCCTCTCTCCCACACAGACCTCACTCACATACCACGTTCTTTCTTCTCTCTCCTCCCGCGGTCCCCTCCATAAACCTCCATTCGTACTCACACAAAATCTCCTCCCTTTTACGAACTCACTCACACACCGCACACCTTCCTTTCTCTCCTCCCGCGGCCCCCTCCATAAGCCTACATTCACGCTCACATAAGATCTCCTCCCTCTCACAAACCTCACTCACACACCGCACTCCTTCCTTTCTCTCCTCTTGCAGCATAGCCTCCTCCATATACCCTCGCTCATACTCAATATTTTCCTCTCCCTCACGGATCTCACTAACACACTTCACTCTTTTTCTCTCCTCCAGCGGCCTAGCCTCCTCCATATGCCCCCGCTCATACTCAACATCTCATTTCCCTCACGAACTTCCCTCACACGCCACATTCCTTCTTTTCTTTCCTTCCGAGGCCTCCTCCACACATCTCCACTCTTACTCACACAAAATCCTCCACCTACGGTCAAAATTTCAAATCTACACCAACCAACGCATGAAACTTAAAGTTTACCATACCTCCCACCTCTATCTTCCTCCTTCCCGTGGCTCGCTCCGTCACCGTCTCTGTCTCCTCCTCTCTCTCTTCCTGCTCCTCTCCGCTCCAGCTCTTCTCTCTCTCTCTCTCTCAAACTTTCTCTTCCCCCAATCTCTCTTCTCTTTTTTTTCCTTTCCTCTCATTTTTCTTTTCCTTTGTCCTTTCTTTTTTTTTATTCTTTTTTTTATTTCTTTTCTTTCTTCTCCTTTTTTTCCCTTCCTGCCTCCTATTTATACCCCACCTGTTTCCCATCCTGTCCGTCCGCCTCGCCTCATCCCAACCGTTCACTCCCTATTCTCCAAACGACGTCTTTTCCTCCTCCTCATCACCAAACGACACCGTTTCCTCCAAATGACGTCATTTCTTCCTCCTCTTCTCCAAACGACGACGTTTCCTGTGTGTGGCCACTTGGTGGTTGATGACGACGTGTAGCTGAAATTGGCGAGGTTGTGTGTGTATATGGCCACGGGGTTGGTTCGAGATTATGGACTGGTATGTCGATAAGCTTGATAGGCGAGCGACGGGGTGAGTGGTCAGTGAAGTGCTGAATCTGTAGTGATTGAGTTTTTTTTTTTGCAGAGTCTAAACAGGCGAGTAGGTGTGCGTGTGTGGCCACGGGGTGGTCGTTAATGTACAAGTTACATTTTTTATGAAAGTCGAGGTAGAGGATTGAGTGGATGTGTTGTGGGTGTTTTGTCACTATAGGGACGGGACTATCTTACATACTGGTTAGTGAAACAATTAGCCAGTTTAATGGTAGAAGGTCCAGTCAGGTTGTTGATGGAGTGACTTGTCTCTTGGGTAAAGGTTTAGCAGTGCTTAGAAAGGTTGGGTATGTTCTAAGTTTGGTGAGGGGGAAAGTCCTTTTATTTTATTTTTTTAGTTGACTTAGTGTTTCTATATACTGATTAGGAGCGAGTTGATAACTTTATAAAGTAGGACGGGGTTGGACAGCAGGGAGTCTTCAAAGGGTTAGGAATAGGTAAAAGTAGATGAGTTAATAGAGAACCTTAACCAATTGTGACACTGAAATTTTAGTTTAAGAATTATTTTACTTGGCTTGTAGTTGCTCATTACATATCATTTGTCGATGAAGAGAAGGAGAACTCAAAGGCCACAGTACTGTGGAGGGAGTATGGTGTATAAATGTTGGCATGGGTGCACGTAGGATGCTGATTTTGTTATATATATACACACACACACACACCATATCAATATATATTGTATTTGAATATCAATGACTGTAAGGGAAATTATTAGTGAGAGAGGATTGATTCTTTGAAAATTCTTGGCGATGTAAGGATATGTCTGATGAGTAATTAGAATATAAGTCAGTTGCTTTGTGTTGAATGGGATGAAACGTTGAGGTTCAGTGATAAGAAACATTATGTTGGGCACTACATTAAACATAACAAAGTGATAAAATTAGCTAGCATTAAAGTAGTAATTGAGTGGATGATAATTAATTACAAATTAGATAGGAATAAGGAACTCATCATGATCAAGTCATAAATTTTGGGCATTTAAATAATTTCGTAGAAATAACTAAAATAATTAATCCATTTTAATAATTCAAAATGAAAGTCTTAGTTGCCAACTATTGAGGTCTTGGTCAAGCCTCAGCAATTTGATCATTAAAGGCTTTTGTAAATAATATATGTGTCTTTAGTTTTTCTTTATGAAACTAACCTCTCCACTTCTCACACACAACTCATATGCCATAAGCTCAATCTAAGGAAGTTTGTTTATTTTCCTATTTATGGCTCTACAGGTGGCTTATATATGGCTTAGAACTCTTTACTGAATATTTATGTAATTACTTGTAATATTAAGGTCCAAAACTCCGCTTAAGAAAAATTTTTTATTTATGAAAAAATTTATAAATAATTAATTTATTTTATTTTAATTTAAGTTTTATTAAATTTTTGAGAAAAATGAATTAGAGACAAAATTGAAAATAATTTTAGGGGGAAATGGGTGAAATTTTGAATCCGGATGGTATTTTTGAAAGAAACTTTAAATATAGGAGGTTAAATCGCAAAAAAAAAAGTTTGGTCACATAGGACGACCCGGTCAACAGCTCCGATGAACTAGAGCACGTTGTGTGGGAACCCCACTGACATCGGCACCATACGGGAGGCCATGCGAGCGATTCGCGTGCTTGGTAATCCAACAGTCCAGATCTCATACTGGGTGCATGAACGATCCAGATGAATTTCTTCTTTAGACGCAATCGAACAATCAGATTCAATTGATCGTATAGTTAGACTTATTTTTCGAATCAAATATATCTAACGGACAAGAGAGGACCACATATTCTCAAACAGAAGGCTCAAATCGACACAGGGAGGCTATTTAAGCATTGTGTTTCATGAAACTCTAATCTTAATCGCACTAGTCCTCGCTGACGAAGAAGAACCAGATGCTAGAGAAGGAGAGTAACCATTGCCGTCCTTGTACTGGAGCCACCGCCAACTCTTAAAAAATGTAAAATTTTATCATTCATGCTCGAAATTCAATTCTGATCCTCTCTGTGGTCATACCAGAGCAAGAGGGATAACAGATAAGCTAGAAAATTGGGGGTAAAGTTTGGTCGAGCCACTGCAACCTAAATCTAAAATTCTCTCTAATGACCCCCTTTTCATTTTTTCGTTTCATGCAATTCTTTAACCACCATGTTCATTGTCTCTTTCTGGTATAAGTTAGTCGAAGAGGAACCCCAGCTGCGAAGGAGAATTAACAAAATCGCCGTGGCCTAAACCCAAAATCCTCTTTGATGAAACCATTCTCGTTTTTCATTTCACGCGATTATTTGACCATTGTGCTCACTGTCTCTTTCTAGTGCAAGGTAGCTGAAGAGGAACCCCAGCCACGAAGGAGAATCAACGAAGCCGCCACACCCGGAGACCTCCCTAATCGATAGGTTTCAAATTTTTTATTTTTCTGGCCAACTGAGATCTCAATGTGTTTTTTTGCAAAGATATATGTAAAATCAGTCAAAACTGGTTAAAATCGACAAGGCCAAGGCGAACCGTCAGCATGGGCGACGAAGATAGCGCTGGAGCATGGTGGTGTCGACGTACTGAAACCCTAAGTATGGTCTTAAGATATGAATCGTGTGTTTGTCACGTTATCGATCTCTCATCGTTGGTTTATAGAGTAGTATTTCGTGTGTTGTGGGTCATTGGCCTGCTACGTTTTCGTTGCACTACCCTGATGATATTTATTTTAAGGGTTATCTTAATGTATTTATATATATTCAACTTTATTTTTCCTTCAAATACAGGGGACACTTACGTTATGGGATTATCATGTTAACCATTTCATTCAAAAAAAAAATGTGTCCCATGGATTTTAATTTTTTCTTCCTTATAAATTTTATTTAGAAGGAGCAAGGCCTTTTAAGAGAAATAGTTTAGTTAGATGTACCTTGTCTCATTCAGTGGAACGAGTTTCCATTGATTAAACATGTGATTATTTGGACTCTTGCAGTTTGGATCATTTTTGCAACCTCTACGTGGATCACTGAAAAGGATTAAGTAAGTAGGGTATTTATTATTCTTGGAGAAAAATCCACGAGGTGTTTCAAAACCCATCAAAGTCGTGGGTAGTTCATCAACCTCCTTAACTGCTTGTTATAAAGTTCCCTGATTTCAGGATTTCTATTTCTTTTTAGTCTCTCGCAGACTTAGAAATGGTTCTCTTAAGACTTATCAACTTGAGGTTTTTTTTTTCACCACTTTGAGGATATTTATCATTTTTTCTGTATTCAGGAATATTTTCCTTTATTGGGGATTTTCTCGTACTTGGGGTATTTTATCACTCTTGAGGGATATTCTTCATTTGAGGAGTCTCTCCCTTTTAGGGATATTCCAATTTTTTAAAATAAAAAGAAATTTGACTTGTTCCTAAAGATTTACCATTTTATCATCTTCGCTGGGGTCATTTCTTCAATGAGGGTTTTAAGACTCCTATGGTTCATTTGTCATTTATTTTGTTAATTATAGTCGTGATTTATTCACTGTCTATTGTTGGCTTCGAGGCAAGGCCATACTACTTTGATTTCTAGGATTAATCATGTGGTTTTTTTAAGGACCTTTTCATGTTAGCAATTATTATAGAGGAAGTTACATAACATATCCTAAAGTCCTTACTACCTAATTCCTTTCGATTATGAACTACTTAAGAATTCTAGACCTCATGATATATGAAATAATTTCGAAAAACATGTGCTCTGATACCAACTGTAACAACTTGTGTTTTTAGGAGAAATATAACATCACTATAAACGAATACTTTATCCTCAATATCTAATAAAATAGAGAACCTAAAAACAGTTCTATGGAAGAGCATTTTACTCACTGAACGAGATAACATTTAGGGATTAGAAAAACTGAGTTCGCCCTAACTGTAGATGGGATAATTCCCGTATACTTTGGGGTCCCGTCATTGTCCTAGCTAATCCTTAACTCATTCTTGGATTTCCTGTTCTGTAAGACATAAAAGAGTAAGCGGCAAATGCGCAATAAAAGACGTTTAACATATTAACCTACAACTGTATTTAGTATAAGTGGGATTTTCTTACCATATCTTAAGTGACTCTATATTATAATGTTATTAAAGTGTATATTATTGTTCGTTTAGACTTGTAATCATAATTATTCATATTTTTTCATTAATAGGTAAGTTGGTATAAAGATGTTAACATCTTCAAATCTTCATTTCTATAATTCTCACGATCATTATCAAATTCCTTTCTTTTAACTAGCTCAGTAATATCAACTTTCTAAATTTTTTAACATGTATATCTAACTTCCATCCTTTTCGTCCCTTTTCCTCACAAGAGGACACTAAGTTTCATCGTGCCATACTGTCACATCATTATCATGAGGGAATAACACAAATAATTCCATAATACGTGAACACAAATCACATACATATACATATCCATCAAAAAAATATTGTACGATACTACCAATTGATTGGGCTCTAATTCGACTATAATGGTCACACGCACACTTGCCCCTTTGTTCACCTAGTATCTACTGCATATCATTTAATATCACCTTTAGATGCATTTAACAATGAAAATTGTACGATACTACTAACAGACCGGGCTCTAACTCGACCATAATGGTCATACACACACACACTCGCTCCTCTATTCACCTAGTATCTACCGCATATCATACAATATCAACTCCATATGCACTTACCAATGAAAACCGTATGATACTACCAACAGACGGGGCTCCAACTCGACCATAATGGTCACACACACACTCGCCCCTCTGTTCACCTAGTATATTACTGTATATTACATGTTCTTTGTAATGGGTTTACCACTCGACCCTAACCGGCCACACACACACACGCCTTTCCAAGAGCACAACCATTGCAGTCATACTTGTATCCATACCACTACGAATACCAAGTTACTGAATTCACATTTATACACAAAACCGTCTATAGGACATGATCAATATACATCACCATCAACAAAAACATGTGTCTCCTGTTAAGGGATCATCAAACTCACCTCGATCAGAAATTCAATCACCCACACACCCCTCCCTCTATGATAATTGATTTAATGGTACACGAAATCAAACACATCATATAACAATTTTTCTGTACTTCTCATGTATTCTTTTTTATTCAACTTAATTTCCATAGCTTATCTAACTTTCCTTTTGATATTATTTTGATATATTATTTCTTACTTCCTCCCTTTTTCTTTATTCTCTTCATCAATTCACATTATCATAGTTTTCTTTAAAATTTCATTTCCCTTTTTCAAATGAGGTGTCATTCCTTGGTAACTTTATTTTAATTTTATTCGTGTATGTTTCCTTATTTTTCCTTAAACTTACTCATCCCTTACTCACTTTGGGTTCCCTACTCCATTTGTAAGGTTTATTTAATTGTATAAAAATTCTTATGGTATTTGGTGCTTTTTTTTTTTCCTTTACTTTAACTCGTCCACTAGGTTGATTAGTAGCCTGGACTGTTTTATGCATTCTTGGTGTGCTTGGTTTATTATTAGGGTCCAATCTCTTGGCCCTTGGATATGGCCCATCTAATTTCAAAATTTAGCTTATTGGGTCATCTCTCTGTTTAATGGGTTATGGCCCGTTTATGCCATGGATAAGGCCCATTGCCACGCTCAGTTTTTGGCCCACAAGATCTACAACTTATTCTCCATTACTGACTCCTAAACCCTATATTCTCTATTGTCATCATGACTACCTTATAGATCTCGGGTTATTTACATTCACGATGCGTATTTCATTTTTAATGTAATGAGCTTTAAATCATTTTATGTTTGTCTTTTGAGATTAATCATTCAACAAATCATTTTACATTGTTCACTTGTACTAAATCGCAGTTAGATTAAAAGGTTAGATGAATATTACCCTTTTCGGATTATATTGATGGAAATTGATTCGCAGCGGTGATATTTGTCTTCTTGAGCTGCACAAGAACACACACGACAACACTGTGTTGTTGCAAAACCAAATCTAAAAGGGATACACATATTTTGGTTTTCAGTATGGGAAAGAAAAAATAAATACTCACCTCTCATCACGTCGATGTTCATGAGATTTAGAAGAGCTCTTTGGCTCCGTCCTTTCCTTTCGCCATTGCCCTCTCTCTTCCTCTCTCCATCTCTCTCTCTCTCTCTCTCTCTCTCTCTCCCTTCACTTTTCTACTTAAATGGAGGCTAGGTTTTTTTTTTTTTTTTTTTTTTTTTTTTTTTTTTTTTTTTTTTTTCTGGGGTTGAAAGGGCAGCTTTTATATGGAATTCTAGGTGACTTTGGGCCATTTGATCCCAATATCAATTTTTAACCATCATATTTTTGAGGGTGTTACATCCTTAGTAGAGGTGGTCGTCAGTGACAAATATTTTGCATGCATTATTTATCTAAATTGAGTGAAGTTTAGCGTACATTGGCCTTGATTCTAGATGAGAGTTTTAAGAGGAACTTGGTTAAGTCCTTTGATGATGAAGAGGTCAAATATTAATTTTAGGTTCTTCTCGAGCATTAATACCCAATGCCCCTATCGTTTTGCATCAACTTCTAACTAGCGAGGATCCCTTGACTTTAGTTGGTTGAATTTTGATGTAAATGGGTCTAACCATGCTCGAGTCGAGTTTTGTTTTGATGAAATAATGGATTTAGATTCTCATAGTCATTTGATTCACCGGTATAAATTATGGTAATTAGTACTGTTCTTTAAATATTTACTTATCCTTTTGTAAAATATTGTGTTTTCTCAATTCCGGAAAAAAATCTGCTTCAATTTTATTTGTTGTTGATATACATATATGTATACACCTTTAACAAGTATTTTTAAAATATTCTTCAATTGAATTATTTTTTCTTAAAACTATCACATATTTTGTCAAAAAAAATCATACAGTATATCTATATTTTCTGAGAAAACAGTTACAGGAGAGGATGATGTATAATATAGTAATATATATATATATATGTATCATAGAATAAGTTTGGGAAGTTGTTATATTGTATTAAACGAAAGGAAATAAAAGATATGTGATCCGTCTACATCCATGCCAAGTATGATCTGAGGAAAAATAAAAATACATTAATATATGCCACCCAAACACTGTCTTCATTTACTTTTGAAATACCGAATTCAATTTTGTAAAGTTGTAAGTCACTGTAGGCCACATTTTTTTTCTTTCTATGAAACACTGTAAGCCACATGTTTTTTTAATGAAACAATGTAGGCCCCATTGATATGTATGCTTTTATATGTTACACCCTACATACATATATATATATATATATATATGAGCCAGTAATTATATACATGGGTGTGTATATATATGTACATGTATATGTGGATCGGAACAAGAAGAAGGAACAGTGAAATGTTCTTATCATCTTTACCATAAAGAAATCACATTAATAAATGATCTGTTCATCTCATCGTACAGTAACAGTAATAAAAATAATAATAATAATAATAATAATAATAATAATGAGGACTTTGACTTTTCAAAGTTCAGCTTAATTAAATTGTCTTTATGTGGTTTTTTTTTTTTTTTTTATAAATATTTGTTAAAAAAATTAAATTATGATATTAATTAGTGTATATATACATATATCAACTTATTTATATAATATATAACTGCCAGACATTTACATGAACTTTATATATATATATATATTGTCATTCTTTTATTTATTAAAAGCTTAAAAAAAATAAATTAAAAGTAATTCTTGTACTATACTAAAATGAGTTATTGTATTAACATATGTTAATATTTTAATTAGATCAAATATCTAATTTTTAATATTATTTGCGGGTAAAGTTTTTTTGATATTTTAAATTTATTTTTAAAATTTTTATTAAAAATTAATTTTTTTATACATTAAATTTTACTATACCTAACTACCTGACGTGAATATTAATACAATTAAAATATAATTAACAGTAAAATATTAAATTAAAAATTTAAAAAATACACGAACCGAAGCTACGAAATAAAATTAAATTGGCACAAGTACATGTACCATATTTACCAAATATCTCCCGCATGTCAGTGAAATTAAATGTATTATTCAGATACGTGCGCAGAGAAAAAATCAAAGTAAAAAATAAAACTACATTTTGTACGTAATCTACGAGAATGAACTAAAATGGTAACCCCAGTAATTAATTATAAAATAGACATGTAATTAATTATAAATTATCACCTAATTACTATTTTATTATATTTAATTAGTTTTAAAAGCATGTCCTAATACCCTTTTTACGATCACGTAATGTAATTGAAATAAGTAAATAATAAAAGTTAATAATTGGTAAAACTTATATTCATTGTATGCCATAAATAATTTCGACCAAAAACACGAATTTATTCGAAGGAAATAAAAAAATAAACTGATGAAATTTTAAGTTACAGAATTATAAATTTTCATGTTCCAATAATATAAAATTAAACTTGCTGGGACTAATTTATTTATTAAGGTGACAAAATATATTAAACGTAAAATATTATAAATTATGGTATGAAAAATAATTAAAACTAAAAGCCCTTTTGAGCTCTCAGTCCGGTCCAGTTCATAAATAAAGAGAAGAACCGGGCAGCCCAGCCCAAGGTTCTGTCGACGTGAGTAAAGGCGCGGGGTAAAACGGCGTCGTTTTTGCGTTGAGTTAGAAAGCGAAAACGAGAGTAACGATTTGAAGAGGAGAAACGACACCAGCAGAGAAACCTTCTGGAAACGCTCGAAGAAGAATACGAAATCAAACGGTGTTTGGAGGAGAATAGAGGGGGTGTTTGTGAGGTGGAGTGTATGTGATTTGAGTGCGGTAGCTAATTCGTGACTAGGGTTTTGAAAAGGAGACCAAGGGTTTTTCCCTCTGTCTGAACGTCTAGCGGAGGAGAGGAGAGGAGGCTTTTGCTTGGCTTTGGTGGAGACGAGGAGTAACGACAGAGAGCCTCTCTGTTCTTCTATCCGTGTACAACAGGACAGAAGACAGAGGAGCTCGAAAAGGTGATTTTTTCTTTTTCGTTTTGCTGGGCTTCTGGGGCTTTAGTTGAGAGGGTGTAATATTTGAGCGCGAGGGGAAGAATCTTAGGAATTCAAAGCGATTTATGGGCTCTGATTTTTTTTTTGTTTTAGCAGAGAGAATAGTGTTCTTGGAGAGAAATTCAGTAGAGGTCCCTTTTAACAGAGAAGCACTACTGAAGGAATTGATTGCAGTGAACTATTGCGCATAGGTGAGAGTCTGTTCTCATATGAAGTGCTCTTGTCGTGTAATCTTTTTGGAAGATTATATTTGTTGAAGATCGATTAAGGGATGATCAGAAAATGCTACGTGTTTGATTTGTGACTGAATCTCCATACATGCATGATCCTTTTTTTTTTTGTTCCAGCTTCCAACTATAAAGTAATTTATTTTCTTCCTCCCATTTATTTTATCAAAGTTTTGTTAGGAATCATAAAAATTGTGGTTCCAATCCTTTTTCGTCTAGTTAAAAGGAGTGGTAAGTAGAGGACTGTTAAAAGCCTTTTGTATTTGCTTCATGGGTGATTGCCAACTTTGTTTGGATAATTTGTTAGTAAGCTATAGGATGAAAAAGACGAATGGTATATGAAGGTTCTGGGGCCTTGTGTGAGCTGTTTGAGCACATCATGGATGAAATCTTAAAGTACAAATATACGGTCAGCTTGGATTTTTAAAATATTTGTACTCTTGGCGGTTTTGTTTTTCGTTGGTTGAAAAAAATTGGAAGAGAGACTTCTTCATGGTCTAACTAGGCTCTACTTTTATAAAGACTTTTTCTTTTAAGCTTTGCAATTGAGATTTAAGCATCATGTGATTGAACAGTTAATGAAAAACTAGGTCTGATTGGGATGAGAAAACAGAGATTTTAAAGGGGTTCTAGAATTGCTTTTGTTTCTGGCCCTGCTCATTCTTTTCCTTGGCTCGTCTCCATCGCGAACTGGTTTTGTTTTGGGCATGTAGAATCTTATTTTCTGTTACATCACTTAGTTTATTCATTAATGTTTCCCTCTTTTTCTCTTCATATTTTTATGCAGCATATTATGTCCATTATTTAGAGGATGTAAAATATCTGTTTTCTTGTCTTGATTAACGTGCTATTTTGCCTCTGTTTGTTTCTCATTTTGTCCTTTAATTTATGCAGCATATTAGGTCCCTGATAGGTTTAATTGTTTATAATCCATACAAGAGAGATGGGGTAAAAGGTGTTAAAATGGAAATGGAATTACCTAGATTGATGATAAATTAAGCTGCATATTATTTTTATGATATATATATATTCTGCTTATGTACAAATTAAAAGTCCTAGATAAGAAATAATAAAGAAAACGTAAATGCACCAACCACACATGAAAAATAATTATGGTCCTCAAAAGTAATAACAAACAGTATCTCAATAATGACTTCACTGTCATAACCATTCATCATCAACTGCTATTCAAATAAACTTATAACATAGGATGGGTTCCTCATCGGTGATTAAAGTTCATGTATGTTTGGTTTGAAAGGAGAGGAATGCGAGAGCATTTGAGGGTATAGGGACTAATTTAAAAAAAATTAGAAATAGATGGATTCATACTTTTGGCTTGGGTCATGACATCAAGATTTGGAAGACTTTGGTATAGTTGTGGATCACTTGATTGACTTGTAAATATTTTGTATTTGGGTGGTACTCCCTTGGTACTCTGTGCATAATAATATTTTTCTTTTATTTCAAAAAAAAAGTTCATGTCTGTTTGGTGTATTTGTATTTTTTTAGATTATTCTGAGCTAGGACTTTTAGATTTTACGAAAGCAGAAAACATATAGCCTTATAATGCAGGATGGGTGCTTTATCCTTCCTGTCTTCGAGCATTTTTTAGACTCATGTTTTGGGTGACCGATTGCCCCTCAAAGGGCCAGTAAGCCTTTTGCTTTGAGTGTTTTCTGGGGTGCCTCGGCCTCACTTTTGTGAGTTGTGACAGCGATCTCTCTGTAGAAGGTGTTCATTGGAAAGAAATACAACTAGCAAGAACACAGAGTAGATTTATTCAATTGATCTTTGCCTGGGTTTTCTCAACAAGGTAGCAAGAATTTAGAGTCTTTGTTCCTGGGTTGCTAACATACTCTTTCTGATTGCTCGTTATAGAGTTACGTTGGCTGTTTTAGAAAATGGTGTGGTGCAGTAGCTGTGCGAGAAATGTGCCCGGTTATCGTCCATTTGATGGTGAATTGTGAGTATATTTGATAAGTCAGTTGTGTGAAATTAATTAATCATTTCCTTCTTTTTGTTGATTTACTTGTTCTATTCTCTTAAATTGTAGGTCATGTGATATTTGTGGGAGGGTGTTGGAAGATTTCAATTTCTCAACTGAAGCCACTTTCGTTAAGAATGCAGCAGGGCAGGTAGAATGTTGTAGCAATTCTAATTTTATTCAAAGAACAAATGGTTTATACTGTATTACGACTGCCCACTGATCTTACATGGACACATACAACCCCTAGTTGTCAATTTTGATGTATGTATATTTGTGTATTTATATTTACATTTATGTTTTAGTATGTTTATGCTCTGCTTTGATTGTTGATCATGCATCTGTTTATGAATTTGATGTGCTCAGAATTTCTTTTTGTTTCCAGAGTCAATTATCGGGGAATATTGTGAGGACTAGGCAAAATGACATCTCAGCTTCACGGGAAAGGACACTGAGAAGATGTATGATGTTTTTGTTTTTCTTCTGTGGTCTCTAGGCAACACAAAACACACCCATCTGATGCATTAATTAGGATAATAGCTGATTCTTAAGTGCGAAAGTAGCTGATTTACTATGCTTGATAATTGGCTTAGCTTATTTGTTAGATTGGTGTTTGTTATTGTTGAGTCTACCTCATATTGCAATTGAATATTATTATGCTGAATACTAGTAGGTGAGACAGGCCTTAGACCAAATCTTGGATGCTCAACTGTGTCGTACATACAAAATATGCAACTTGTCATCATTTGTAACACACAACATGTTGGTATTTGAGAGAGACACTTTCTTAGCATATATATGCTTGCATGTATTTGCTAGAGGTTATTTAGTAATTGCTTTCTTGTAACAAAATTTTCGTTAGATGTCAATATTTGTTATCTAGTACCTTGCTTAGCATGTGAATTTCCTAGGTGCTAATATCTTCTTATGTTGCAGCTCGAGAAGAAATGACAAATATGAAAAATGGCATGGGAATTGGTGATGAACGAGACGACGTGGTTGACATGGCTAATCGAATTTATGGAGTAAGTCTTTGGCATCTAACTATTATTATTAGTCTTAAATCTTCTCTGCTAGCTGCTGAACTCTTATAATTTTCTTGTGAAGCTCGCGGTTGAACGGAATTTCACCAGGGGGCGTAAAGCAGAGCAAGTACAGGCTTCTTGTCTTTACTTTGCATGCCGGTAAGTAATTTCTTCTGTTTTAAGCTCAGTATTGTGATTCTTAGAGATGTAATCTTTGTTCTAAAGCATGCATGTAGTAGAGTTGTTCATGTTCACTATGTTGGGCCATACTTGCTAACAAAAATTATAATTTAGAGCTTTCTTACAGAATGCCGTTATTTAATTTACATCTTTGCCCCTCCTCTCTGTATCACACTCCTCCACTTTGTTTTTCAATAGAGGTTTGTTACTTTCCACATAATTCAGTTATAGGGTTGGACATACACTTTTTGGCTATATTTCGGATTTGAGTTGGGTGGGGTAGGGTAGGGTAAATTACTCATGGATAAGATTCTTAATCTACGATATTATTGGAAAGAGTTTGGTAGTAATTTGTATGGGTTATGTGTGAAATTAAAGGACTACATCACCCTTGCAATTTATTTTCTAAATATCATTGATTAATTTGAATATAGTATATAGTTATTCAAAATCTTATTTTTGTTAAGTATAGGTAAAACAAAAACGGTGGAACAATTACGATATAGTAAGAGAAAATCCATAAAAAATCCAATTACAAATAGCTAGAACTAAAATCCCATTAGAAATTCAATTACAATCTGGTATAACAAAGCCTGCTAAAAATTCAAAAAACAAGCAACATACAATGCTTCATTGGAGAGAAGAGCTTTTCACTTTTGAAAACACCACTAATTCCAGATTAGAGAGAAGAAGAAAAAGAGGTATTCTCTTCTGCAAATCTTGACTCATTCCAAATGAAGAGAAGAAGAAGAGTTTTTTTCAATTTTGCAAACTGTTTCATGTTCTAGATCAAAGAGGAGAAGAAAGCAAAGTAGAGCTTTCTTATCAAATTGCACGCCGTCCAGATTGGAGAGAAGAAGAGAAGTTGCAGATAAATGTTGAAGGGAAGATGAAGTTATCAAGAAGTAAGGGGTGAAGATGAATAAGAAGAAAAGGTCCCATCTGGTAACATTCAATTTTTTGATAAAAAAGTTAAGAAAAATAACGTATAGAAAATGGAAGGTCAATCTGTGGTGTGGAGCTACCTTCACTGGCATGTGGGTTTTTTGATTGGAATGCCATTTCAGAATATTTTGGAATGTGACACCTGCTCTGGTTCTTTGGATAAAGTTTTTCTTTTTGGCTTCTGTTTTGGTTAGGCCAATGGACTTTTTATAAATGTTGCTTTATCAGTTTTATGTAGGGGTTTGCTAGCTATTCTTATGACTAGCTAGCCTCTCTCCTTGTTTGGTTTTATTGGTGGGTACCTAATTGTCAGGATACTAACTCATTGGAAGGTCCTTATAGGCCGTTTTTAGTTAAGCTTAGGAATAGAGGCAGGGGGTAGCAGTTTCTGAGGTTGTTGAGAGAGAGTAAGAGCAGAAGAGGAGAGAAGAAGAAGAGAAAAGAAGAGGATGGAAAGAAGAGTGAACATAATATAGAAGTTCTCCTGATAATTGTTCACTGCTTTTCATTCGATTAGGTCGGCTTTTTTAAAGCATTGCCGCCAGCAATAATTGGTTAGCATTAATGATGATATTCCCTAGTATTGCTACAGCTGTCACCAACCACCTACTATCCTAGTATGGTACTACATAAAATAAAATTCTTAACGGAAACTTTTAACAGGATCACATCTATCCAATTTTTTTGCTCTTGCCATTTGGAAGATTCATGTCAGTAATCTATCTTTTCTATATCTTTTCTTCCTATTAATATATCTGGTTTTTCAATTGAAAAAAGAAGAAGAAAAAAATAGTAAAGGGGGAATTTCGGTGAAATGGTTCGTTACCCACCTGGTTAGCGTTTATTCATCTCTGATGGGATGAATAACACTACCCAATTTAGGGTGGGAGGATTTTACATTAAAGAATTTGGGTTTCCAAACATTGAGTAGGGTAGAGTAAAGAACTTACTATTTATTCTACCCTAGTTACTGTAACAAAATTTGCCTTCAAATGATGTTGAACCACTAAGAAATGATGTCTATTGTGAGGTGGAAGACAGAATAGTATAAAAGAAGTGCGAAATCTTATCCCAAAAGGAGGTCCTTTAAGTTTCCTTGTCTTTCTATTTGCAGCATTTTTAATTGGGTTGATGAAAATGGGGTTGTTGGGCCAGCTGAAACAGATGTTGACCATGGCTTCTCGTCCCGTTCTGGTCATAGAAAATGATATTAAGCCTCCTGTTCATCTTTTGTTGTTCTTTGAAATTTAAGAGGGTATTTGACATTATTTTTTGCTGTTTATAAGCAGCTTTAATGATTAGGCTCCAGTATTCAACTTTAGTAACATAAAGTATAGGTTTCTCAAAAGTGGAATTTAAGAAGGTACAAAATAAGTGTTATAGTATTATGTTCTTATTTAAAAAAAAATAATTTTTATGGTCTTGTTTTTTTAGCTAACCAATTTACTTTATTACTCTCTTGACATATTATTAAGATTTAACAATATGTATGACAAAATAGGTAGTAACGTATTTGTAATATGTATACATATCCTTCATTAAATTTTTTTCACTAAAAACAATTGCTTATTTTTTCTTTTTTGCAATTAGCACTTTTTCCAAACGCATAAATGTTTATCTTTTAAACACAATTTATCTGTATTAAATATATTAAAGTTTATTATTGCTTTAAGCATTCTCCCTCAACAATCCCAAACAACCTCTAAATTATTTTTCTTTCTGAAATACATTTGTCCTTGTTCTTGTGAAAAAAATGCAGAAATATTTAGATTTCTTCTTAGTTTCCCCTTTCAACAGGTTTGTATAGAGACAGTTCTCACAATCGTTTAGTAGCTAGTTAAGATACTTTTTTTAAGATTCTGTAAGTGCACATTGATTTTTTGAAACAAAAATCTTATTTTCGGTTATATGTTGTTTGAGTGTCACTGGAATCAATGTTGACACATGGTGGCAATGGAGAGTCAAAATGGGTATGCCATGTACTATGGTCGTAAATGGTTGTTTAGATGTATTATTCATTATGTTAATGTAATATTGACAAACATTATCTTTAGCAGTAACTTTTCCAGTACACCTCTCTTTAATCTTATCCGTTGCTCTTATCGTATTTTTTTCATTCAATCCTTTGTCTTTTATTCCTTGTGCAGGGAGAAGAATATGCCATTTCTCCTTATTGATTTTTCAAATTACTTGAGTATAAATGTGTAAGGAAACATTATTTCTTCTTTCATCTTCACTATTGTTTCATGGTTGTTTAAATGCTGATTTTCCTCTTAGCATCAGAGGTTGTAGTGCATTATTGGTTTTGTCTATATTGGTTTGCAGTTATGAGCTAGGGGCTGTATACTTGCAGCTGTGTGAGCTGTTGTATGTGGCAGAAAACAAGAACTTTGATAAATTAGTTGATCCTTCCATTTTCATACCTAAATTCACAAATAGTAAGTTTTTAAAATTGATTGTATCTCCTCTAACTTCTTTTTTTTTTTCTTTTTGTGGAGCATCTTCACTAGTTCTTATTTATGAACATTAATTCTTTGAAGTTGTAGCCTTGATATCTTACAAACATGTTTGATAGGTTTATTAGCGGGAGGGAATAAGACAGTTGTTAGAACTGCACGAGATATTATAGCTAGCATGAAGCGGGATTGGATGCAGGTGTGATATCCTTTCTTATATTATATTGTGATATGGGTTCTATTGACTGTTTTAGTTATTTATCTTGAAAGTCAATATAAAATCCTTTTGTATTTTCACAGACAGGAAGGAAACCTAGTGGAATATGCGGTGCAGCACTGTACATAGCTGCACTTTCTCATGGTCTCAAGTGTTCAAAGTTAGACATTGTAAGTGAAGCTTCAGATCTATGTTGTTTTGTTGAGATAAGATTTACTCATAAAAGTCTAATCTTCATATTGCTTCTTAATTTTTACCAAAATTGGTATTTTGTTATAGCTTGTTATGAAAAAAGAAAATAAAATAGATATTGAAGTACTATGGAATGCTTTCTTGTAGCCTGTGATACTAAAATAAGTTTAATGGAGGACAAAGTTAACAATCATTGCTTGATCTGGGTCCCATTCTTTCCCTGCCTGACGTGATGGTTTATGGAGTGTTAGATGGGTGCTTATAGAGAGAAAAAAATTTGTTCATGATCTTGGCATGTCAGGTTTAGAGGACATGCTATGAGGCTCCTTGATGTTTAGTGAAAATAATACTATTGTTTTTTTTTTTTTTTGAGATAAGCCAACCAAAGTTTCTTGGGCACCTCTACCTTGTGCTAGGTATGGTTTTAAACGGGTGATCATAGGGCAAGGTTGTTTGTTAAATTTTGTGGCAGATAGAGCCACTGTTCTGAAGTTCCTGCATTTTGGTGAAAGTAATTTCTATTATTACAACGTAGTTTACCACCTATTATTTCTTGAATATTTTATCTCGTGCTGGGTGAAGAAAAATTCATAAAAAATATGTTTAGTTTCTTCAAAGATTTGATCCCTTTCTGGGCAAATGGATTAATGAATTCTGTTATTTTAAAAATGGGGTGTAACATGAGGCATTTGATCACTTTCCCAGAAAATGGGTTGTAGTCTTAAAAAGGGTGGGATAACGTTAAGCATTTAATCATTTCTCTGAAAGGGGAATGTAGTCTTAAAAAGGTGGGATAACAATAAGTGTCAGATTTAAATTTTTTTCTACCCAAAGGAAAAATAATCAGGAAAAAGGACCTATTAGTCTAAGAAAAAGAAATTTGAAGTGTTGACTTGCAAGGGTGATGCCCTATTTGATTTTTCAATTGAAAGTTTGTTGTATGATTCATGATCAAGATTTAAGCTAGTATTCCAATTTTCTCCATTAAATGTCTTGTTTACTTCTGTTTCATGTGTATTATGATGACCTTAGGTAAAGATTGTGCATATTTGTGAAGCAACATTGACAAAACGGTTGGTCGAATTTGAGAATACAGAGTCTGGGAGCTTGACGGTAAATTTCTTGCTCGGTGGCTGTCTTAGTAATTTGCATTAGAAGGCTTTTAATTGGAGTTTTTGAAACATTATCTGCTAATAGCTTTTAGGGCCCTGTATATTGACCTTAAGGAATGATATAAAATATTAGCAATTTACTAAAACTCCTCCTTATTACTTCTTTGGTGGGGGTGAGAGGTCTGGTGTTGTAATAGTTTATTTAAAGTGGCATTTCTTACAAAGGTAAAAAAAGGAAATCATTATTAAAAATTGTGCTTTTGCATCTTGTTCCATGTGCTCTATGTACCTAGGTTGAGGAATTCATGGAGAAGGCGAAGGAATATAAGAAGGGTTCTTCAACAAAACAACAAAGTACAAATGGGGTGCTCTGTAAGCATCAGGATCACAAACCTTTTGCTTATGGATTGTGTCAGAGTTGTTATGATGATGTAAGCTCTCATGTCTTTTTTCATCTCTCTCTCGCTCTCTCTCTCTCTCTTATTTTTGCCTTCTATTGTCTCTCTGTCATTATCACAGAACACTGGTTGGATTATTGTGAAAGCAGAACATTAACTGGTTGGTGCAGTTTATGACAGTTTCAGGAGGACTTGAAGGGGGGGCAGATCCTCCAGCTTTCCAGCGTGCAGAAAGAGAGAGACTTGCTAATGAATCTGCAGAAGCGAATGCTAATGGAGGTTTAGCTGACACACTATTGCAGGAGCTAAGCAACAACAAAAAATCAAATGTACATTTTTAATGTTTACTTCCTATATTTATATTTTTATATTAATTCTGTAGTTTGTCAATTTTCAGTTTTAATTTTTATTTCACACCTGAAACTTCTTTATTAGAGCTATTAAATCTCCAAGAGTATAATAGTAATCCTGTTCTTTACCATGATTTAAAATGTCGTTTTTTGTGTTGATAGTTGGATGAAGAAAGTAGCAGCCCGATCATCGGAGAAGACAAAAATTTACCATCTCTGGACCCCAGTAATATTGGTCTTTTCTGTGTCTCATTTTTCATATGTTTGATTCATGGCATGATGTTTCCTTTCATTTGCTCCAAAAGTTATCTGATTTGCGGCATGTTGCTTCGTGTCATCTGTCTAAATTTTCAAATCTTTTCGTCAAAGTGTAATATGTAAGTGCTTTCAGGCGCTGCAAAGCAAACGATGGCCAATGAGCATGTTGATGATAAACCTACTGGAGTTGATGGCAACCCTGAAACTTTGGATGAATCAGACAGCTTTTCTGACATTGATGATGTTGAGGTTTGCAATGTGCTCTATAATGTGCAATTTTTAGCATTGCCTGTACTTAATGGTTAACGTAAACAAGATGAGTTATAGAGAATAGCTTTTGGAAAAAAAATTATTTTCAGAAGCCAATAGCCAAATTAATTGCAATCTTGATTGTTGAGTTCATTCATATATTCCAAAAGAATGCTTCCAGAAAAGAAGGCTTTTATGTATGGTTTACTTTTTCTTTCATTAAATGCTTCATCTTATGGTGAGATTTCTTTGCTAGCTGAGGAATTCTATTCATTAGTAGCAGCATTCTTCTTTACTATTTGTGTCTTCTCTGTTTTCACTGATATTTTCCTTATTATTTCACATAGTCCAATGGTATTTGTAATCTCAAGATTGTAAGTGGTTGCTGTTGGTAGTTTTATGAATTGTGTTCTAGAAGTTCAGTCGCCACAGGGCTTTCTGAAACATTTGCATGATCTCGAATTGATACTTTTTATTGTCCTTTATTTTGGACAAAAAAAGAAATATTATTAAGAAAAGAAGATAAAGTACAATGAAGGATAAGACATCCTGCCAGTGTTTCAACCTATAGGGAGCAAAAGAAATTATGAGGATATATAATACAAAACAAACTTAAGAGCCAAAAATAATAATCTCCCAGTTCCGGTGTAAACCCGATGTAGCTAGTTCTGAGAATTTTCCATGCGCCTTGATCCATAAGGAGGCTGTCTCATGAGCCGTTTCCCAAAATTATTTGAGATAGCCCAGTCTAGAAATATTGTTGTCAAGGAGGCGTATAGGGAGCTCAATGACACCAGATGTTGGGAAGTGAATGTTTGCAGAAATTTGAACGATTGGGAAATCCAGGATTACCAGAATTTGCTGTGTATTCTGGAAGTGCAGAAACTGAACAACTCTGCTGACTGTTTGATATGGAGGCTGACTCGGAATGGGGTTTTTTCTGTTAAGTCTTATTACTGCTACATCGAGGGTGAAGGGGGTGACAGAATATGTAACTTTCCAGCAAAACAGATTTGGAATTCTAGAGTTACTCCTAGGATTGGTTTCTTTGCATGGGAGGCAGCAAGGGATGTATTTTGACGCAAGATAAATTAGTCTCGAGGGGTCATTTTATTGTCAACAGGTGTTACATGTGTTTGTCAGCTGAGGAGACCTGTAATCATCTTCTTTTGTGGTGTCCTGTGGCTTATGAACTATGGAGTATGATGTATGGGCTTCTGAGGCTAAATTGGGTGGTGGCTAGTTCTGTCAAAGAAGAAATATGGGCATGGAGTGGGTTCAGGCTTGAAAATGATTGCAACAATTTGATTCTTCTCACGTTAATGTGGATCATCTGGAAAGAGAGAAACCTTAGAGTTTTTTAGGGAAGGGAAACTCTGGTGAATAGATTGAGAGATAGGTGGTTTCATTTTTTTGGGAATATATTATTGAGGCGTGATATGATGAGTGGAGTAGATTTTGGGGTTGTCATTGATACCCTCACTAGAATGTAAATTTACTGTATATGGGCAGTACCCCCTTTTGGTACTTTGTTTATAATACTAGATTAACACTTTTTATTTAAAAAAAAAAAGATTTGTTATTCACTCTATGATTAATTATTCCAACAAATTAAGTTTCACACTCTTCGTCCATGTAAATAACTACTAGTTGGGAAATTAGGATTGATGGAGATGTATGTATAAAGGATGTGACAGTTTTTTGTTGGTGCAAGGCGTGACACTAGTTTAGAAAGCATTTTAGGTAAAAATTGATGTCAGGTATCAGGTTATATATATATATATATATAGTTTCATATAGAAATTGTCCTGATAAGGTCCAATTTAAACGTCAGCCCTAGTTTGACATATTGATAGAATTATATGGTTTTTTTGTGCAACCTACCCTTATATATGGTGTAATTATCCTTCCCTTAAGTTCACCATTTTTTCTTGACTACTAGTATCTATCTCCAGTTCACAGAGATCTTTAGTGGTAGGCTTCCTGGTGGCTCTATGAACTGTAACATCATTTATATATTATTATATCCTAACCATTTATATGTTTGGTAAATCAACATCACAAGTGAACTTTAGATATGACGGAGGTTGTAGGCTTCCTGGTGGCTCTATGAACTGTGACATCATTTATATATTATTGTATCCAAACCGTTATATTTTGGTAATCAACATCACAAGTGAACTCTTGATATGACAGAGGTGGTAATCAAATAATCGTTCTTAAGAGCTCAATTACAAATTTAGTTTTTTTCTCTTATCTTATTTTTAGGAAGTGTTTTCCCATATTATCAATTCTTATAGACCTTTCCAGAGTGACATTTGCTATTACTACTTCTCTGTCTTCTTTCTGGATATTTTTCATGGACCAAGATCGTAATTTTGAAGCTCTTGCAGTTTCTAGCAAAAGAAGTTGCATAACCCTTTGAATTTTAGTTTCTGTTCGCTTTCTGGATATCCATCTGGTTTCCTACTGTAACTCCTACTTCAACTATTTATATATTAATTTATCAGTTCAAGTTATGCACCTTAATTTTTCTTTGTTTCCACTTGTTATGTTAAGATATTTATAATGCTACTTGTAATACAGGTCGATGGCTATCTTCACAATGAGGAGGAAAAACATTACAAGAAGATAATTTGGGAACAAATGAACCGCGAGTATCTTGAGGTGATAAGGAAATCTTCTTTAAGAGAGTCTCATTAAGCCTATTTCCCTCTCATCTTATTTTAATTGTGGCTCATTAAGCATGGTATTACATACTTTTATGCTCAGCTGAAAAATATATTATCATGGTATGAAATATAATTAAAGTTACTATTTTAAATACATTATTTTTGGTAAAAACTTCTGGAATTAATGTGCATCTAATTCGATTTTTTCTTTGAGTAAAATCTGTCTTTGGTCATATTAGCCAACATTTTCTTGGCATTTATAAGATACTGATATACACTTATTCTGATGTTTGCTAGAACTTAACATTTTTTCTTTTAATCTTTACAGGAACAGGCAGCCAAGGAAGCGGCCGTAGCAGCTGCTAAAGAAGCTTTGAAGGCTAATTATGAAAACTGTCCAGGAGACTATGAAGCTGCAAGGAAGCTTGCTGAAGCTACAGCAGCAGCTTTGGCAAAATCTAGAAAGGTACATCTCAACATGTCTATAGAAGTAAATAATTTTATGATGTCTAATTATGAGAAGATTAGTCTTTTCCAAAAAAGTAAACTTTTCTTTTCTTTTTTCTTCTCATAAAAGAATAAATATTATTTAAAAGTGAGAAAACTGCTACAATCAGGATGGAAATGATGGGTTTTCCATTTCTCCAGCAAAAACAAGAAAAGAAAAAGAAACGATGAAAGCACATCAAGACAAGATAGCATAGTTAAATTCAAGGTCCTTTCAGAACAAAATTAGTTGATCAGATGACATCAATTTCTTTTGGATATTTTCTCATTTTTAAAAAAAAAATCATCAAACATTTTATATCCTTCAATGCATATTGGTTGCAATTTTCATACATGAATTAGCCTTTTAGACCTGCATCTCTTTGATTAGATAATGGGTTATGTGAATTCCTTTCTGGCTGTCAATTATAAATGTCTGCAATCTGGAAGTGCCATAGGAACTTAAAATTGTTCTTGTTTTATCAGAGGATTTTGAACCGGCCTCAGGGATATACAGCTGTAATTGCTTTCAGAACTTATAATTCCCTTCCTACAATCTTATAAATATCAGATTTCACTGCATAACTCTGGCTGATCAATCAATTCATTTGATATTGTGGTTGTGTACATTTACTTTGGACCAGATTCTGTTCTTTTCTTTTCATCTGTCTCTTTCCAAAACCCGGATTATTGATTTGTTAATAGCAAAATGATAATACATATGTAAACTATTCCACCCAAATGGAGACTGTAATTTCTTCCCTTTTCCTACTTCAGTATTCTACTTATTATCAGAAACATGTTTGCTGTTAATGAGAAAAGAAAGAGAATTGTGGGGAAATAGAGAATTGTAACAAGGAAACTGAAAGCTATGCATGCAATTGGAGTCGCCCCTTACTAATTGTCCAATAACAATCCATTTCCTCAATTACATCAACTAGCATGACTTGATGAATGTGCTATTTATATGAACTTGACAATGATCATGTTGCTGCCTCCATCTCACCTTTGAAATTTTGCATTCATGTGAACATGTCCTTTTGAGATTTAGCCCACAAAATAAACCTATTACTAGGGTAAAACTAGGACTAAGTTCCCTCTAACTCAAGCTCTCCAGGAGAAAATATGGAGCCTAAATCAAAGCAAGTAAGAGAAACTTGAGACATTACGGGATATTACTCTTGTCTTTGGTACTTGTCCTTAATTTTTGTTTGGCTGCAGTTGCATTTTATTTTAACATATCTCCATGAATCTATCGAACATACTGTTGCTTTATATTGCTTACAGGCTTACATTGAATCAATCATTAATCAGTTACAAGTTTCAATTGTGCAATATATTTTTTAGCTGTCGGTTTGTTAATTATTTCTTCTTTGGTTAAAAAAAAATTGAAAACAGTTGTCCAATATTTGTGGGATTCCTTTATCTGTGATACTGAAGGGATTGGGATGCTGTTTTGCATTGATATAGCTTGTTATCCTTTTGTTTTTTTTTTATTTTTTATCCTTTTTCTCTTGTTCAGAAGAAAGCTTATTCTCCTCTAGATTGTGACCTTTATCCTAATTCTAATATACATTTTCTTTTATAAAAAAGAAATATTTGCAGACACAAATTACTGGTTCTCAAGTTTTACTACATCCACAATTTGATTTCTTGTGTGATTTTTTTTTTAATAAAAAATTGTAGGAAAGGCAACAAAAACGAGCTGCAGAAGCGAAAAATACTGCCCCTGCTCAAACTGCTGCAGAAGCCACCCGCCAGATGCTGTCTAAGAAGGTATTACGCCATACAAATACAAAAACTTTCTCTTTGATTGATCTGGATTGCAGACAATAGAATTTTGTCAAATTAAAGCATGGTTGGGAGTCCATGCCAGTGTTTTCTAGAACTTCTACTGATAGAAAAGGTTGTCAAAAGTTAGGGTTAGCAAAATAGATATTTCATCTGTTGATGGAAAATCACAAGATTTTCCAGATTGGATTAAAGTTTATGCAGAATAGGTTAGCACTAGATTTACTAATAAATAAGAAATTGTAACTATATTAATGTAAAACAACTATACTATTTTGGAGTCTGTTATTAGATTATTTAGGAGTATTATTGTAATTTTAGTAACTTACAATTTTTATTCTTATTTGCATTAGGATAGTATTTCTAATATTGTTGGTATTAGTTTCTTATTCTTAGTAATATAAGTATACTATATTATTATTTCCTAGTTTAATTCTAAGAGGCAGTGGGGACTATTTGGCAGGCGTTCTTGGGTGCAAAGTTGTGCAACTGCCAATTAAGTACTTGGGGATATCTTTAGGCGCTAAATTCAAAGATTTGAACACTTGGGATACTGCGATTAAGTTATTTAAGAGGAGACTTGCGGGGTGGAAAGGGAATTTTCTTTCTAAAGGTAGAAGATTAACTCTTATCAAAAGTACTCTTATCAGCCTACCTAGCTATATTTTATTGGTATTAAACATTCCTGTGAAGATTGCCAAGAAGTTGGAGAATATCCAATGTCACTTTCTATGGAGGGATGATGAAAGGAGTAGAAAATATCACTTGGTTAATTGGGATGATGTGAAGAATCCTTTCAACAAGATTGGTCTAGGGCTTAGATCATTGGTCGACCTGAATCGAGCTTTATAGGGGAAGTGGTTATGGAGATATTTATTGGAGGAGGGAAGGTTGTGGTGTAGGGTCCTTAGGCCAAGGTGGGGAGCATTGGATGGGAGGGGTAACAATAGGACTTTGGTACATCCTCATGGCTTGGGTTTGTGGGGGAAGATTGGCTCGGACAGTGTTCGGTTTTCAGATTGTATTCAGTGGAAGCTTGGGAGAGGTAATTGTATTCACTTTTCGGATGATGACGGGAGTGGGAGGGGTACCCTTAGGAATCTATTCCCTAGTATTTATGCTTTAGCCACTAGGAAGAATGTGGTGGTGGAGGAGCCCTATAGCGGGGAGGATGGGAAGAGTGGGTGGAACATTATCTTGGTGAGGAACCTAAATGACTGGGAAAGTGATGAGTTTATGACACTTCTTCAGGTATTGGCCAATGTACAGTTACACGATACTATGGATAAGGTCGTGTGGAAATTGAAAAAAGATGACAAGTTTACAGTCAAGTCGTTCTATGAACATTTGGTTAAGAGGGATGGAGATGGTGGGAGATTTCCGGCTATGCAGATTTGGAAAGTGAAGGCTCTCCCGCAAATCGTGTTTTTTGCCTGCGAAGCCAGTCAGGAATGCATTCTGACTATCGACAAGTTAATGAGAAGGGGCCTCACTATAGTTAATAGATGCTATTTGTGTAAAGAAGCAGTTGAATCATGCAATCATATCCTTCTTTGGTGTCCGGTGGCATATAGTTTATGGCATCTGGTCTATGGGTTAATGGACATCAATTGGGTAATTGCAGGAAGGGTTAAGGATGAGCTTTGGGTTTGGGATGAGATTTTTATTTCGAATTGCATGAAATTCAGGGAGCAGAAGCCAAAATTTTTAGCAGATTCATCCCAGTCAAGGTTAAAAATAACTGCTCATAGATAGTTTAAAGGATAAAGGGAGTAAGAAGAGAGAAAAAGTAGAGGTCACTTTCAGAAAGAAAGGAAAAGGGAAAAAGGAAACAGGTTGAGATAAGTGTATTTGGATATTTTTTATAATTTTCCAGGTAGAGAAGTGTAATTTCACCTTTCAAGATTTATAGTATTCCTTTCTCTTTACAAAATCCGAAAATGGGAAGAAGAACAGGAGTAGAGATCTAGCTGTGCTCATCCAAGATGGAACTGTCCCACTTCATTCCTGTATTCAGTTCCTTATTTTCTTGCCGTGCATGTAAATGCATTACTCCATAAAAAATAATCTCCATTGAGGTTTTGTATTCTCTTATGAATGGTTGTCTTGAATCTTAATTTCCCTGAATATAGATATGTCTATTCCATTATTGATTACAGAATCCTAGGTGCGGAGCTTGCCAGGTATTTCCAATATGGTTAATTCTTTTGGTTGGATTATCATCCTTCTCCCTTGTTGGCTTCGACTGAGCCATAAGTTGGTGACTTGGCTGTACTACTTGATGCAATGGCCTCATCCTGGGGCAACTAGTTGAGGCATATTTGTATTTAGTTATCCGGGCCCAAGTTACACTAAATGTTATCAATTTTGGTGATGCATGGTACATGTGTGTGTTAATATAGTGTATGCAGAATGACATTAATTTCTTATTTCTGCTATATTGATGTGTATAATATGGTTTCCTTGCAGAGAATCAGCTCAAAGATCAACTATGATGCATTGGAGAAACTTTTTGATGCATCTGTATGTCTTGTCTTCTTCTTCCATCTTTGATTTATTAAACAATATAGCTTTTTCCACCTTGTTTCTTGCTCTTTTGACACAATATCTTAAAAGGCTTTCTGTTTAATTCCTAGAATTATTGCAACCTAATATGAGAATACATATGTATCCTTTTGCTTAGATCCTTCTCATTTCATCATTGATTTGGACCATATGTTTTGAGGTGTAGCTTTTCAACTTTAGTATTAGATCATATTAGTGAACCTGTGTGGTAGATTTGGAAATCAAGGATCATGAAGGGTTAGAGATGCTCAAAGTGGTAGTTAAGAGAACAAAGAGAACTGGTTCATCAAGCCTAGGATCTAGGGGATTTTCAGCCAACGGAGATGAGTAAACATCTTTTTTCCTAGAAAAGGTTACTTGTAACATTGAAACTTTTTACTGGGGGAATTGAAAAAGAATTATATTAAGGTAAGAGGAAAAATACAGAGAATAAGTCATCCAGCAACTCTAAACATGTAGGTTTTGTATCTTTTTTCGTTAGAACATCTGATCGAATGAACTTGGAGTTATGGTGGGTATATAGATAGTCTGGTGCCTGTTTTTCAAATGTAGAACTATTAATTGAATCTTCATGTAAAGGATTTTTTTTTTTTGGCGCCTTAAGTTGATTGTTCTGTCAGTTGGAAATTT